>NC_052052.2:84957147-85044902 GCF_903992535.2 Arvicola amphibius
GTTTTGTGCTTTTAAATCGCTATGCACTTAAGAATTTAAGCTGTGACATTCCTAGGTCAAAAACAGGTACTGTGAGCTTGCCACGCCCAGTCCAACATGGCACTCTTTCAAGAAAATTCCTCACTTTTGTGAGGAATAAATGAGAAACTTATCTTTCAAAGAGCAGCATTTAGACAGAAATGCAATACTCCCTTCACTTCTAACAATGCTTTACATGTGAAAAGCAAGTGCTTCTCTTTTGAGAGAAACGCACATGCCTTCTCAGGAAAACTTCTATAGAATTACATACACTTTCAAAAGAAAATGCTTATATTTCAAAGGACGGCATTCTCTTCTAACAGTGCTTTACAATTTTCGGAGCAAGAGCTTCCTTTTTGAGAGCAATGCCAATGGGTTTCTCTGGAAAGCTTTTAAAGAATTATGTACACTTTCCAAAGAAAGTGCTTATTTTTCAAACTAAAACATGTGGACAAATGCAACATGCCCTTCACTTCTAACAATGCTTTGCACTGTTAGAAGCAAGTGCTTCTCATTTGAGACAAACACATACACTTTTGTCTTGAAGGCATCTATAGAATTACGTACACTTTCAAGAGAAAATGCTTATCTTTCAAAGTACAGCATTTACACAGAAATGCAAACTCCATTCCCTTCTAACAATGCTTTACACTGTTAGGAACAAGTGCTTCCCTTTTGAGAGAAATGCATGTACATTTCAATCAGAAGCACCTACAGAAATAAGTACACTTTCAAAGGAAAGTACTTATCATTCATAGAACAGCATTTGAAAGAAATGCAGCACTCCATTCAGTACTAACAATGCTTTCCAATCTTTGAAGCAAGTGATTCTCATTTGCGAGAAAAACATATACATTTCACAGGAAAGTTTCTAAAAAATTATGTACACTTTCAAAAGAAAGTGCTTATCTTTCAAAGTACAGCATTTGGACAGAAATGCAACACACCATTCCCTTCCAACAATGCTTTACACTGTTAGAAGCAAGTGTTCTCTTTTGACAGAAACTTATGTGCCTTTAATCTGAACTTTCTAAAGAAATAAGTACACTTTCAAAAGAAAGTGCTTGAATTTCAAAGTAAAGCATTTAGACAGAAATGATTCTCTTTCAAAGAAAAGATTGTAGACAAAAATGCAAAACTCCGTTCCCTTCTAAAAATGTTTTACAATGTTAGAAACAAGTGAATCTCTTTTGAGAGAAACGCATGTGCTTTTCCTTATTTATTTTTTCCCTAACCCTAACCCTAACATTAACCCTAAAACTAAACGTAAACCTAACCCTAACCCTAAACCTAACCCTAACCATAAACTTAACCCTAACCCTAACCCTAACACTATCCCTAACCCTAACACTAACCCTAACCCTAACCCTAACACTAACCCTAACCCTAAAACAACCCTAACCCTAACCCTAATTCTTAGGCTAACCCTAACCCTAACCCTAAACCTGAACCTAATCCTAACCCTAACCCGAACCATAACCCTGACCTTAACCCTAACCCAAACCCTAATCCTAACCCTAACCCTAACCCTTAACCCCTAAACCTAAACCTAACACTAAACCTAACTTTAAACCTACCCCTTTATTTTTCCTAACCCTATCCCTAACCCTAACGCATGTGCTTTCTATCTGAAGCTTCTAAAGAAATAAGTACACTTTTAAAAAAGTATCTATCTTTCAAAGTACAGTGTTTTGATAGAAATGCAACGCTCTCTTCACATCTTACAATGCTTTGCACTCTTTCAAGAAAATTCATCCCTATTGTGAAGCACAAATGAGAAACTTATCTTACAAAGAGCAGCATTTAGACAGAAATGCAATACTCCCTTCACTTCTAACAATGCTTTACACTGTGAAAAGCAAGTGCTTCTCTTTTGAGAGAAATGCACATGCGTTTCTCAGGAAAACTTCTATAGAATTACATACACTTTCAAAAGAAAATGCTTATATTTCAAAGGACGGCATTCTCTTCTAACAGTGCTTTACAATTTTCAGAGCAAGAGCTTCCTTTTTGAGAGAAATGCTAATGTGTTCTCTGGAAAGCTTTTAAAGAATTATGTACACTCAAAGAAAGTGCTTATCTTTCAAACTAAAACATGTGGACCAAATGCAACACTCCCTTCACTTCTAACAATGCTTTGCACTGTTAGAAGCAACTGCTTCTCATTTGAAACAAGCACATATACTTTTGTCAGGAAAGCTTCTATAAAATTACATACACTTTCAAGAGAAAGTGCTTATCTTTCAAATTACAGCATTTACACAGAAATGCAAAACTCCATTCCCCTCTAACCATGCTTTACACTGTTAGGAGCAAGTGCTTCCCTTTTGAGAGAAATGCATGTACATTTCAATCGGAAGCCCCAACAGAAATAAGTACACTTTCAAAAGAAAGTGCTTATCATTCATAGAACAGCATTTTGAAAAAAATGCAGCACTCCATTCAGTACTAACAATGCTTTCCAATCTTTGAAGCAAGTGATTCTCATTTGTGAGAAACACATATGTGTTTCACTGGAAACCTTCTAAAAATTATGTACACTTTCAAAAGAAAGTGCTTATCTTTCAAAGTACAGCATTTGGACAGACATGCCACATACCATTCCATTCTAACAGTGCTATACACTGTTAGAAGCAAGTGCTTGTCTTTTGAGAAAAACACATGTGCAATTCTATCTTAAGCCTCTAAAGAAATATGTATATTTTGAAAAGAAAGTGCTTATCTTTTGTGCTGCATTTGTGCAGAAATGCAACACACCATTTCCTTCTAACAAAGCTTTACACTATTGGAAGCAACTGTTTCTCTTTTGAGAGAAATGCATGTGCGTTTAATCTGAAGTTCCTAAAGAAATAAGTACACTTTCAAAAGAAAGTGCTTCGATTTCAAAGTAAAGCATTTAGACAGAAATAATTATCTTTCAAAGCACAGCATGTAGACAAAAATGCAAAACTCCGTTCCTTCTAATAAAGTTTTACAATGTTAGAAACAAGTGCTTCTATTTTGAGAAAAACGCATGGCTTCTTTCTTTATTTTTTTCCTAAACCTAACCCTAACCCTAACACTAACCCTAACCCTAAACCTAACCCTAAGCCTAACCCTAAATTTAACCCTAACCCTAACCCTAACAATAAACCCTAACCCTAACTCTAACCCTAACCCTAAAAACAACCCTAACCCTAACCCAACCATAACGACAACACTAACCCTAACCCTAACCTTAACCCTCACCCTTACTCTAACAATAACACTTTATTTTTTTCCTAAACCAACACTAATCCTGACACCAACCCTAACGAACTAAACTAACAACTAACACTTACCTTATCCCTATTCCTAATACTAACACTAACCCTATCCCTAACAATAACCCTAACCCTAACTCTAAACCCTTATCCTAACCATAACCCTAAAACTGACACTAACCCTAACCCTAACCCTAAAACAATCCAAAACATAACTCTATCCCTAACATTAACCCTAACCCTAATTCTAATCCTAAACGTAACCCCTAACCCTAACCCTAACCTTAACCCTAACCGAAACACTAACCCTAACCTAACCGTAACCATAAACCTAACCATAACTCTAACACTAACACTAACCCTAACCCTAACACTAACCCTAACCCTAACTCTAACCCTAACCCTAACTCTAACCCTACCCAAACCCTAACCCTAACCCTAATTCTAAACAAAACCCTAACCCTAAACCTAACACTAACCCTAATACTTACCATAACACTATCCCTAATCCTAACCCTAACCCTATCCCTAACACTAACCCTAACCCTAACCGTAAGCCCTAACCCTAACCCTAACGCTTACTCTAACACTTTATTTTTTCCTAAACCTAACACTAATCCTAACCCTAACCCTAACACTAACCCTAACCCTAAAACAACCCTAACCCTAACCCTAACCCTAAAAGCTAACCCTAACCCTAACACTAACTCTAAAACCTAACCCTAACCCTAAACCAAGTGCTAACCTACCCCTTTATTTTTTTCCTAAACCTAACTCTAAACCTAATGTTATTACGAACCCTACACCTAAACCTAATTCTAACCCTAACGGTAACACCTAATCCTAACCGTAACCCTAACCCTAAAACAACCCTAACCCAAACCCAAATCCCAAACCCTAACCCTAACACTAACACTAACACTAATCCTAGCCCTAAAACACCCTAACCCTAACCCAAACCAAACCTAAACCTAACCCTAACACTAAACCTAATTCTAACCCTACCCTTTATTTTTTCTTAATCCTAACTCTAAACCAACCCTATCCCTAACCCTAGCTCTAACCTAACAGTAAAACTAACAACTAACCCTAACACTAACACTAACCCTAACCCTAACCCCCAACCCAAACCCTAACGCTAACCTTAAAACAATCCTAACACTAACTATAACTCAAAACCATAACCCTAACCATAACCCTAACACTAATCCTAACCCTAACACTCACCCTAACCCAACTTTAAAATCTAAACTTAACCCTTAACCTAACCCTAACCTAACCCCGAAACCTAACCATAACCCTAACCCTAACCCTAACCCTAACACTAACCCTAACCCTAACCCTAAACCTAAACCAAACCCTAAACCTAACCCTAACCCTAAACCTAATTTTAACCATACCCTTCAATTTTTCCTAACCCTAACCCTAACCCTAACCCTAACACAGGTGCTTTTTTATCTGAAGCTTCTAAAGAAATAAGTACACTTTCAAAAGAAAGTGCTTGAATTTTAAGTACAGCATTTAGATAGAAATGCTTATCTTTCAAAGCACAGATTGTAGACAGAAATGCAATACTCCATTCCATTCTAACAATGCTATGCACTGTTAGAAGCAAGTGCTTCATTTGGCTGAAACGCATGTGCGTTTCTGTTTCGAGCTTCTAAAGAAATAAGTACACTTTACAAAGAAAGGGCTTATCTTTCAAAGTACAGCATTTACACGAAATGCAAAACTCCATTCCCTTCTAACCATGCTTTACACTGTTAGGAGCAAGTGCTTCCCTTTTGAGAGAAATGCATGTACATTTCAATCAGAGAACCTACAGAAATATGTACACTTTCAAAAGAAAGTGCTTGTCTTTCATAGAACAGCATTTTGAAAGAAATGTAGCACTCCATTCAGTACTAACAATGCTTTCCAATCTTTGAAGCAAGTGATTCTCATTTGCGAAAAACACATATGTATTTCACAGGAAAGCTTCTAAAAATTATGTACACTTTCAAAAGAAAGTGCTTATCTTTCAAAGTACAGCATTTGGACAGAAATGCAACACACCATTCCCTTCCAACAATGCTTTACTACTGTTAGAAGCAAGT
The DNA here is from genome assembly GCF_903992535.2 of Arvicola amphibius. Lineage (NCBI taxonomy): Eukaryota > Metazoa > Chordata > Mammalia > Rodentia > Cricetidae > Arvicola > Arvicola amphibius. The sequence goes on from NC_052052.2 coordinate 84,962,504, forward strand.
GTTTCTCTTTTGACAGAAACGCATGTGCCTTTAATCTGAACTTTCTAAAGAAATAAGTACACTTGCAAAAAGAAAGTGCTTGAATTTCAAGTACAGCATTTAGACACAAATGCTTATCTTTCCAAAGCACAGATTGTAGACAGAATGCAATTACTCCATTCCATTCTAAAAATGCTTTACAGTGTTAGAAGCAAGTGCTTCTCTTTTGGCTGAAACACATGTGCGTTTCTGTGTCCAGCTTCTAAGAAATAAGTACACTTGAAAAAGAGAAAGGGCTTATCTTTCAAAGTACAGACATTTAGACAGAAATGTAAAAACTCCATTCCCTTCTAACAATGCTTTAGACTGTTTACGAGCAAGTGCTTCTCTTTTGAAAGAAATGGATGTACATTTCTATCTGAAACTTCTAAAGAAATGAGTACACTTTCAAAAGAAAGTGCTTATCTTTCATAGAACAGCATTTAGAAAGAAATGCAACAGTCCATTCAGTACTAACAATGATTCCAATCTTTGAAGCAAGTGATTCTCATTTGCGAGAAACACATATGCGTATCACTGGAAACCTAAAAATATGTACACTTTCAAAGAAAGTGCTTATCTTTTCAAACGTACAGCATTTGGACAGAATGCAACACACCATTTCCCTTCTAATAATGCTTTACACTGTTAGAAAAAATGTTTCTTTTGACAGAAATGCATGTGCGTTTAATCTGAAGTTTCTAAAGAAATAAGTACACTTTCAAAAGAAAGTGCTTCGATTTCAAAGTAATCCATTTAGACAGAAATGCTTATCATTCAAAGCACAGCATGTAGACAGAAATGCAAAACTCCATTCTCTTCTAATAAATTTTTTCAATGTTAGAAACAAATGCTTCTCATTTGAGAGAAATGCACGTGCTTTTCTACCTGAAGCTTCTAAATAAATAAGTACATTTCAACAAAATTGTTCATCTTTCAAAGTACAGCATTTTGACAGAAATGGAACGATCTCTTCACGTCTTACAATGCTTTGCACTTTCAATCAAATTCATCACTTTTGTGAGAAGCAAATGAAAAACTTATCTTCCATTGAGCAGCATTTAGACAGAAATGCAATACTCCCTTCACTTCTAACAATACTTAACACTGTGAAAGGCAAATGCGTTTCTCAGGAAAGCTTCTATAGAACTACGTACACTTTCAAAAGAAAATGCTTGTCTTTCAAAGGACAGCATTCTTCTAACAGTGCTTTACAATTTTCAGAGCAAGAGCTTACTTTTTGAGCGAAATGCCAAAGGGTTTCTCTTCAAAGCTTTTAAAGAATTATGTACACTGTCCAAAGAAAGTGATATCTCTCAAAGTAAAGCATTTGGAAAGAAATGCCACACACCATTCCATTCTAACAATGGTTTACACTTTTAGAAGCAAGTGTTTTCTTTTGAGAAAAAAGCATGTGAGTTTCTATCTCTAATTCTAAGGAAATAAGTATACTTTCAAAAGAAAGTGTTATCTTCCAAAGTACAGCATTTGGACAGAAATGCAACACACCATTCCTTCCAACAATGCTTTACACTTTTAGAAGCAACTGTTTCACTTTTGAGAGAAACGTATGTGCTTTTAATCTGAAGTTTCAAAAGAAATAAGTACACTTTCAATAGAAAGTGCTTCTATTTCAAGGTAAAGCATTTAGACTGTAATCATTATCTTTCAAAGCACAGCATGTAGACAGAAATGCAAAATATAGTACCCTTCTAAAAATGTTATACAATTTTAGAAACAAGTGCTTCTCTTTGAGAGAAACGCATGTGCTTTTCTTTCTTTCTTATTTTTATCGAACGCTAACCCTAAGCCTAACATAAACCCTAAGCCTAACCCTAACCCTAACCGTGACCCTAAGCCTAACCCTAAACTTAAACCTAAACCTAAACCTAACCGTAACCATAACCCCTAACCTAACACTATCCCTAATCCTAACCCTAACCCTAACCTGTAGTGTGAAGCTGTGGGGCTGCGTCCAGCCACCCGGCCACCGGCTAGCTTTACACCCGAAATAATTACACGGAAACTGTATTCTTTTAAATACTGCCTGGCCCATAGTTTCAGCCTCTTATTGGTTAATTCTCACATCTTCCTTTAACCCATATTTATTAATCTGGGTAGCACCACGAGGTGTGGCTTACCAGGAGAGATCTTAACCTGCATCCATCTCGGAGAGGAGCAGCATGGAGACTCACTATGGCGACTGCCTGAAGCGTCTCCCCAAGTCTACTTCCTTGTTCCCACAATTCTGTTCTGTCTACTCCACCTACCTAATTTTTTGTCTTAAAGGGCCAAGGCAGTTTTCTTTATAATTAACCAATGAAAGAAACATAGACAGAAACTCTCCTCCATCACTAACCCTAACCCTAACACTAAAACAACCCTAACCCTAACCCTAACTTTAAATGTTTACCCTAACCATAAACCTAACCCTCACACTAACTCTAATCCTAACCCTAACAACTTCATTTTTTGTAACCCTAACAATGAACATAAAGCTAATGTGAAACCTAACCCTATCCCTAGCACTAACCACAAAACCTTACTCTATCCCTAACCCTAATCCTAACCCTTAACCTTAACCTAACCATAATCAGTTACCGTAATCCTAACACTAATCCTAAAACTAATTCTAACCCCTAACCATAACCCTAACTCTAAACCCTAACCCCTAACCCTAAACCTAACCCTAATTCTAATCCTTACCAAACGCCTAACCCTAACCCTAACCCTAAAACAACCCTAACCCTAACACTAACTTTAAATGTTTACCCTAACCATAAACTTAACCCTAACACTAACCATAATCCTAACCCTAACACTAACCCTAATCCTAACCCTAAACCCTAACCTTAACCCTAACCCTAAGCCTAACCCTAACACTAACTCCTACACTTACCATAACCCTAACCCTAACACTAACCCTAAAACTTAACCCTAAACCCTAACCCTTTTGTTTTTTCCAAACCCGAACTTAAAACCTAATCCTATCCCTAAACATAACCTGACACTACCGGTAACCCCTAACCCTAACCCTAAAGCCGAACGTCAACCTTAACCCCTATCCCTAACCCTAACCCTAATCATATCGCTAAAACAACCCTAACCCTAAACTTCACCCTAACCCTAACCCTAACCCTATTCCTAATTTGAAACCTAACCCTAACACTAAACCAACCCTAATCCTAACCCTAACATAACCATAACAGCTAAACATAACCCTAAACCTAACACTAACCCTAACCCTAACCCTAACCCTAATCCTAATTCGAAACCACAAACCCTAACCACTAAACCTAACGTAACCCTAACCCTAACCATAACATTAACACTAAACCCTAACCCTATACCCTAACACTAACCATAACGCACTAACCACTAACCCCTAACACTAACAATAACCCTAACTCTAACACTAATCCTTTATTTTATCTTAACCCTATCCCTTAACCTAAACCTAACGTTAACCCTAACCCTAACATAATGCTAACCATAACACTAACCCCTAACCCTTACCCTATCCCTAAGCCTAACCCTAACACTAGCCCTAAGAGAAAAACCTAACCCGAAACCTAACGAAACCGAACCCTAACCAAAAACAACCCAAAAACTAACCCTAAACCAACCCTAACCTTAAACCAAAAATCTAATTCTAACCCAAACACTAACCACTAACCCTAACTCTACAACAACCCTAATCCTAAACCTAACCATAACCCAACTCTACAACAACCCTAATCCTAAACCTAACCCTAACCCTAAACTTAACAATAACCCTAATCCTAACATAACAAGAACCCTAATCCTAACACTAACCCTAGATGTAAAACAACCCTAATTCTAAACCTAACCCTAACCACTAACACTAACTAAACTTAACCCTAATCCTAACCCTAACCCTAAAACAACCTTAAAACTAACCCTAACCCTAAACCCTAACTCTAACCATAACCCTAACACTAAGCCTAACCCTAACACTAACACTAACCATAACCCTAACACTAACCCTAACCCTAACACTAACCTTAAAAAAACGCAAAGCTGAAACATAATTCTAACCCTAACCCTAACCGTAATTCTAACCCTAACCCTAACACCTAACCCTGACAAACCTTAATCCTAAACCCTAACCTAACTCTAAAACAAAACAAACCCTAACCATAACACTAAACCCTAACCAACAAACCGTAACAGTAACACTAAACCTAACACTAACACTAACCGTAAACCTAACACTATAACCCTAACCCTAACCCTAAACAACCCAAAGCCTAAACCGAAGTCTGAAACCCTAACCCTAGCCTTCACCACTAATCCTAACCCTAACCCTAACCCAAACCCTATCAGTAACGCTTAACCTGTAACCCTTAAAACAACCCAAAGCCTAACCCTAACCCGAACCCTAACCCTAAGCCGAACCATAACCCCTAACCCTAACCCTTATCCGAACCCTAACCCTAAAACAACCCTAAACCCAAACCCCAACCCTAAAACAAAACCTAACCCGAACTACTAACCCCTAACCTAAAACTTAACCCTACCCGAAAACTAACCCGAACACTGAAAACCGAACCCTAACACTAACCCTAACCCTAACAGTAACCCTAACTCTAATCCTATAACCCTAACACTAACCCTAACCCGAACCATAAACCTAATCCAAAACCTAACCCTAAACCTAACATAGCCCTAACCATAACCCTAGCCCTTTTCTAAAAACGAACCCTGAGAGCCAAACCTAAACCTTAACCTAATGCTAACCATAACCCGAACCCGAAAACGAACCCCTAACCCTACCCTATCCGAACCCGAATCCGAACCCGATCACGAAACCTAACCCCTAAAACGAAGCGAATCCAAAACCCGAAACTCGATTGGGCCCAACCCCAACCCCGAACCCTAAACCTAACCCGAACCCGAATTCTAAATCAAACCTAATCCTAACCCGGACCAGAACCCTAAACCTAACACTAACCCTAACCCGAACACTAACCCGAACCTTACCGTAACACTAACCCTAGACCTAAAACAACCCAAAGAACCCTAACCCTAAACCCAAACCCTAACTAACCTAAACCTAAACCTAAGCCTATACCAAAAACAACCCAAACACAAACACTAACCCTAACCCTAACCCTAACCCTAACACTAATCCTAACCCTAGCCCTAACCCTAACCCTAACCCTAACACTAACCCTAACCCTAACCTTAACCACTAACACTAACCCCTAACCCTAATATTAAAACAACAGAAAGCTAATAAACCTAACACTAACCCTACCCTAAACTCTTATTCTAACCCTAACCCTAACCCCTAACCCAACCCCTCACCCTAATCCTAACCCTAACCCCTAACCACAACCCTAACCCTAACCCTAAACCCTACCCCTAACCCTAACCCTAATCCTAACCCTAAAGCAACCATAACCCTAACCCTAACCCTAACCCTTACCCTAAAACCTAATCCTAACCCTAAAACCTAACCCTAACCTTAACCCTAACCGTAATCCTAACCTCGAACCCTAACCCTAACACTAACCCTAAGATAACTCTATCCTAACCCTAACCCTAACGTTAACCCTAACCCTAATCCTAACCCTAACCCTAACCGTAACCCTAACACCTAACCCTAACCATAACCCTAATCCTAAACCCTAACCCTAACCCTAACCCTAACCCTAACTCTAACCCTACCCCCTTTATTTTTTCCTAACCCTAATTCTAAACCTAACCCTATCTCTTACCCTAACCCTAACCCTGACCCTAAACCTAACCCCTATCCTGGGGAGATATATTTCCTTCTCTCTATTCCCCCTCTGCTCCTTTCACCCTTCATGCCCACTTTCTCCCCCACGTCCCCTTCCCTCCCGCACACTCTTCACATCTCATATAGGCCTGAATAGTTTCAAATACTCTAAGCCTAGGATAGCTTGATCCTGATCTTCCTGCCTCTACTTGAGTCAATGCTAGGGAACATTGGGAAGAATTGAAAGCACTCCTGTAGTCATATGAGTCTGCAGCCAGGTTTTGCCTTTTTCACCTCTCCCATAGGGATTCACCGTTATGAATAAGTGTTTCGGAGACTAATTGGCTTGTCCATAGCTTGTAAACAATGACAACATGTGTATCTGCCCTGGCTTCCTTCCAAGGAATGATGGCGATTAGCGATGTATTTTTGCATAGAATCTCACTATTCTTGCTTTTATTGTGAGCTGTTGAGCTGACACTGACAGTATGTTTTTCAAAATAAGTTTTCAAAAGGCTAAAAATAGAGCCATTATATGACTCAGCAATACCTCTCCTGGGCATATGCCCAATGGAAGAAGTGTGGATGAGAATGCAGAGTTTCCCTTTAGTCTTGGGCTATGTGAGGTCAGGAACTGGAGAGCGGGATTTGGCATAAATCACAGGAGATAGATGTGGTTTCTGGTACTTACCAGGGGTTTCTGAGTGTTGCCTTTAAGCCTACAGCCCTCCCCATGGGAGCCTGAGCAGAATGTGAAATGTAAAGCCAACAAAGCATGTTCATTGCATTCACCCTGGTGTTCCCCAATGTTCATTTAGTGGTTTTCCTCCTGGTTGGGGGTCTTAGGTTTTTCCCACTGCCTAAAACATACCCATTAAAGAAAGGTCAACAAATACATTTAATAAGTAAGAGGGGCAACGTGGTAGTGGGGTAGGCAGAAGCTTTAAATTTTTAACCTACAACCCTTTTCCTCCAGACTGTAAAGTTTCCCTGTAACATTTGGGCTCCATTCATATCAAGAAAATAAATCTAAAGCCTCGAATATCAATAAACCTAGAACAGAATAAATAAGCATTCCTCTGAGTCATAATTTTTTGTATTTTATAACAATTTCATTCACTTGCTAGCTGTTCACTGTCAGGGCAAAGCTCTCTTTCATTCAGCTCAGTGTACTCTTTGTCTATGTTATATTGTCACTGCATTCTGAGACATAGCTTTAAGTGTAGTAAAGATTTTAAAACATACAGATTGCTGTAATTTAAATCAAAGGACGTTGTCATTTCTCTATAAAACAAGTGAACTCTTTTCCAAGGGTTTGTCTTCTTAAATTGCCTTGGAAGAGGGGGGAAAAGCCTGTCTGTGTCCCTTGAATGTTATAATTGAAAGTCAGCCCAGGGTAGGTGTGATCAAGTTCATAATAATCTGTCACTACCAACTGAAAAGCAAATTAAGGGAACTGATTTATTTCAAAAGATGAAATATGAAACTTCTTCCTCCATAGAAATGAAATAAATTTCTAGAGATCCCTTAATGACATTTTCACAAATCTCCCACAGCATGCTGTCAGGGAGGGATTTTATTCCATCATAATAATCACAGTGAAAATACAATTGTAGGGATGGGGGCACAGCCCAGATCGTATAGTGCTTGTCACATAAGAATAAACACCTAAGTTTGGGTCTCAGACAACCACATAAAAAGCCTGGTGTGTACCTTTAATCCCATGACTGAGGTAACTGACTCAGGAGGACCTTGGAGGATTGCTGACTGGCCAGTCCAGCTAAACTGGTGGGTGAGCTTCAAGTTCAGTGAGGGACTTTGTCTCAAAAATAAGGTGGAGGGAGATTAAGGAATAAACTGACATGGACCACTTTCCTCCAAATGCGTACACAAACACAAAAGTTTGTATACACATGGTGCATAACACAAAACAAAACAACAAAATAGCAAAAAAAATGCCTCCTGATTGCTCAGGATGGAATACTTTATAAATCCACAATTCACTGTAATGGGATTTGTGGAGATGGCATTGTTACATTTATTTTGACTCTAAGAGCACAGGTTAATTCCTCTTCTGTTATTTCCTTTGGGGACACTTACTTATATTCTGGGTAACACTGAGTCTGCTCCCTCTCACATTCCACCAACAAAGTTAGAAGACAGAGACACAGCTGATCTCATAAATAAATGGACGTCAGTGTCAGACCAAAAACAAACAAGCAAACAAGAACAAAACCCAAACCCAAACTGAAATCAAAACAAACCATATGTTTTTGAGGTTGAAGTTAAAGCTTTAAACAGAGAAATTCAAGAAGCCTATATGCTACTAACAATGAACTGTTAATGGATGGTATAAAATAGAGATCTGGCTCATTGCCTGGCTCCCCCAGGAATTAAGTTTACTTAGGTCAATTTATATTCCAAGATTAAGATAATTGGAAAAGATGCTGAGAATTCTTTCTAGTCTTTTTCCATAAATATCCCCTGTAGCCTGCTGAAGGATGCAAATAAATTTGTCTGTTACGTTCTGCCTTGATATAAATGGAGAGAAATATGTTCATGAATGTAGTTTGAAGGACAGATAAATTAGGGTGCAATAAAGCCATAAAAATTAATATTTCTGTACATCATGCAGGTCTTGCACTGTATAATAAAAGTTTATAGAATTCAGTGTCAAAGACCATCTGTACTATTTTTCTAATGCAATATGTTCTGGTTTAATAATGTCAATTCTAATCTAACTCAGGTTTTTTTGTAGAATAAACATCTAATCAAAATCTCAAGAAGACTTTCAAGGCATTTACATATGGCCCTCAGAAGGTTATTGATTATACCAGATCTTTTAAAAACAGACTTTTTTTGGATTTTTGAAACCATTTTTCTCTGTAGCTTTGGAGCCTGTCCTGGAACTAGCTCTTGTAGACCAGGCTGGCCTGAACTCACAGAGATCCACCTGCCTCTGCCTCCTGAGTGCTGGGCTTAAAGGCATGCCACCACCACTGCTTGGCACTTGAATAGAAATTTGAAGGTGCTTAGCCATTGGTGGTGGACACTAGCTTTTCTGGAACTCGGTAAGAGGAGGACAAGTCTTGATACAAAGCCAACTGAGGTACCTATGATTCTGCCTCAAAATGCCAAAGGAGCAGAGAATTACTTACCTCATCTTCTGGTTTGGTAAATGAAAGGTGCCCTCCCAATTCGCATGTTTAAAGCACTTGGTCCCTAGATTCCAGTTTTGCTTCGGGATGGTGTGGAATCTATTGAAGTTGCAGACAGACACTTATGGATGCCAGCATTTGAGTGTCATAGCACGTCTAGTTCTGGCTTAGCTCTCTCCCTCTGGTTTCAGATCCTCCAAGGTCCAAGCTGCTTTCACGGCAGCCACCATGCCTTCTTTGCCATAATTGTATCTTCTGAATCATCACCCAAAATATATTCTTTCTGTCTCCTTAATCTGCTCCAGTCAAGCATTTTACCACAATGAAGAGAAATTTGTAGAAGGAACCGGCGGGGCTGGGTCCCGCCACCCAGCTGCCTGCTAGCTTTACCACCCAAAATAATTACACAGAAATTGTTATTCTTTTAACACACTGCCTGGCCCATAGTTTTAGCCTCTTATTGGCTAATTCTCACATCTTCCTTTAACCCATAATTTAGTAATCTGTGTAGCACCACGAAGGTGTGGCTTACCAGGAGAGATCTTAACCTGCGTCCATCTCGGAGAGGAGCAGCATGGAGACTCACTATGGCGACTGCCTAAAGCATCTCCCCAACTCTGCTTCCTTTTTCCCACAATTCTGTTCTGTCTATTCCGCCCTACCTAATTTTCTGTCTCTTAAAGGGCCAAGGCGGGTTTTCTTTATTAATTAACCAATGAAGTAACATAGACAGATAACTCTCCTCATCATTTCCCCTTTTTCTGTTTTAAACAAAAAAGAAAGGCTTCAACTTTAACATAGCAAAATTTATATATAACAAACAGTTATCAAGCAAGTATTTACAGTTACAATATTTAGATTTATTTTATCTTTTATCATAACTAAAGAAAGTATTATAACTATTGAACCATTCTTCAACTCCATCAAAGACTCCAGAAGGATATAAGGACTAAGTAAACAAGAAATATGCAACTTTCAAACTCTAGAAATGACAGAGACAACTCGCTGCCTGGACAGTCAACCAAAGTTTCTCTGTACCGTTGGGGCATCCATCTTCGACCTTCAGGCCCATATTATCCAGCAGACATTTCCATGAAGCAGGAACTTCCAAAGACAGTTCAGTCACTTTCTGCCTGTGTCCTGCAGAACGTCTCGCAGGACTCTTTAATGAATCAGGAACCCCAAAAGGCCATCTCACCTTAGGCAAGTTCAGCAGTCTTCTTTCTGTGGGTTCCTTGTGTCCAGTTATGCAACAGTCCAGGCAAGAGCAGTTTCTTGCCCAAATGGCTAACAAACTCCTTAAGTAGGCCTCTTCGATGCCCATCTCCTCTTGAAGTAGATTGGTGCTGCCAGGAGCAGACGTGTCTCATTGTCATGAAAAACCCTAAGTTATTAAAACATTAAATGCAATATTCTGCAGTCTTTGAAAGATATGAAGAATGTCTATCTAACTGAAATATATCTCTATATATCTAGAAAATCTAATAACATGACTACAAGCTAACTATTATCAATGATTATCCATTAACAACCTATATTTCCTAATTATACATTACATTTTAAATGAACTACACAATTACAATACCTTAATCAAGATCAGAAATACATATACATATAACAATTGACCTTAAAATCCATACCAATGCAAATTATTCATATCTATATCATCTCCCCTTTAAATGTAAAAGAATATTTATAACACTATTTGGAAAATGGGCGCAGTTTTTTTCTCTCCCAAACTGCTTCCTGCTGAATGGGGGCACTGTTATTTAGGTCTTTCATGGTGTAACCTGTGTGCTAGGTTCCTCTCAGTTGGCAGTTGAGTGAAATAATTTTTTGAAGATGTTCACAGCAACCTTTCAGGAGGGCGTGGTCTATCATACCATATTGGGATAGAAGCATCCACAGAGTCTCGTCCTCTATGAAAACAAAAGAAGAAACTCTTTTCCAAAGCATCATGTTCTTAGATCCAATCCTGAAGTCATACCATTAAGATGTCCATTCTGGTCTAGATTGTCAGCCCATATAATAAAATGTCTCTCTGTATTTAGCTCCTTTATAGTCAAAAATTTTAAAGAAAACACAATAAAATACATAATCCAGACTGTGAATTTTCCATTTTTATGTGGCTTATTTTACTCTATCAGTTTACTTTATTCTGTCTCTTTAAAGACTTTACCCTTTTTTTAAGGCATTAACTTTATTCTCTATATTTTTCTTCTCTCTCTCAAGCATACGTACATTCATCCAACATTGTGACTCATTTAAAAGTCTTTTATGTCTGACTAATCTGTCCCATTGTGAATCTGTAATTTTTTTACTATCCAGGAGCACTTCTTAAAAACTTAAGTTGCGCCCGTAGAGGTAATATGGGTACCGCCTGTTTTCCAGCCAAGTCCTAAACCTTAACTGTGCTGTTATCATGGTAATTACAATAGATAGTTCCTGCCTGAGGTCAGCACAGTTCAGCATGGAGGAGCAGAGCCAGAGTGGCTCCTGCCTCAGTCATTTGGTGCCCCTGAGCTGCACACAGTTCCAGGTACACAGCAGTCCACATTGGAGCCGCACTCAGCAGTTTAATTCTGAGACTGAGCGTGCAGCACGGAAACTCTTTTCATCCAAGTTACAGCCAAATCTGATGTGCAGAGCACCGTGCAGTCTGAAAACATCTCTCTGTATGGTGGCAGAAATCCGCCATGTTCTCCTGCTCGCCTAAGCCTGATTCTGCCACCTGCTCAGGTACAGGCAGGGAGCAGTGAGCACTTTCTTTCCGATCCCGAGCAGGCACATAACATCCCATAAAGCCATTGAAATGCTTTAAAGCCAGAGTTTGCACTGGCGGCACAGCACCAGGAGGCTGTGTTTTAAAATGACTCAGCGTTTTCTCTGCCGCTATTGCTGAAACAGGAAATCTCTACAGCACGTCCTAGCAAACAGCAAAAAGCTGTGTTAAACTCTCTCTCTCCTTTATTTAAAGCCCTCTCAGGTTTTTAAGTGGATTTAGTCACCACATTGGAGCACCAATCTGTAGAAGGAAGCTGCGGGGCTGGGTCCCGCCACCCGGCCGCCTGCTAGCTTTACACCCGAAATAATTACATGGAAACTGTATTCTTTTAAAACACTGCCTGGCCCATAGTTTTAGCCTCTTATTGGCTAATTCTCACATCTTCCTTTAACCCATATTTAGTAATCTGTGTAGCACCACGAGGTGTGGCTTACCAGGAGAGATCTTAACCTGTGTCCATCTCAGAGAGGAGAAGCATGGAGACTCACTATGGCGACTGCCTGAAGCATCTCCCAGCTCTGCTTCCTTTTTCCCACAATTCTGTTCTGTCTATTCTGCCTACCTAATTTTCTGTCTCTTAAAGGGCCAAGGCGGTTTTCTTATTAATTAACCAATGAAAGTAACATAGACAGATAACTCTCCTCCATCAAAAATTAGCTAGTGCATCCAGCATGCACAAGGTTCAGAGGGATATCGTCTTCTATAACATACTCATGCAAAGAAATCAGTAACAAAGTCGTTTATCAATGGAATGAAGACCCAGTCCATTGAGTAAAAATACAACCCAGTACCAGACCCAATAGTGCATGGTAATTTGAATACATGACAAGCCTTACATATTAGAAGTGGCATCACAAGCAAAGATGAGATAGTAAAAAAAATAATGGTGACATCTATGACTGTGCATATGATAATATAAGAGTATATCTCAACTTTAGTTTCTGTCCTAAAATGAAATCTCATAATAATGTTTTTATTGTATTTGTATTATTATTATATTTATTAAAAATTTCCACCTCCTCCCTGCCCCCCATTTCCTTCCCTCTCCCCTTACTCCCCTCCCTCTCCCTCTCCAGTCTGAAGAGCAGTAAGGTTCCCTGACCTGTGGGAAGTCCAAGGTCCTCCCCTCTCCATTCAGGTCTAGGAAGTTGAGCATCCAAACAGGCTAGGCCCACACAAAGCCAGTACATGCAGTAGGATCAAACGCTAGTGTCATTGTCCTTGGCTTCTCAGCAGCCCTCATTGTCTGCCATGTTCAGGGAGTCTGGTTTTATCCCATGCTTTTCAGGTCCCAGTCCAGCTACCATTATATCAGCCCCACCATATCAATGGGTGGGTACACCCCTGCGGTCTTGACTTCCTTGCTCCTGTTACTCCCTCCTTCTGCTCCTCTTTTGGACCTTGTGAGCTCAGTCTGATGCTCCAATGTGGGTCTCTGTCTCTCTCTCCATCCATTGCCAGATGAAGGTTCTCTGGTGATATGCAAGATATCCATCAGTATGGCTATAGGATCAGGCCATTTTTAGGCTCCCTCCCCTCAGCTGCCCAAGGAACTAGCTGGGGACATACCCTTGGACACTTGGGAACCCCTTTAGAGTCAAGTCTCTTACCAACCTCAAATGGCTCCCTTAATTAAGATATATACTTCTTGTTCCCATTTCCACCCTTCCTTTATCCCAACCATCCCATTCCCCCAAGCTCTCCTGATCATACCCTTCACACTTTTCTCTCCCCATCTCCCCTTACCCCCATCCCACCTCACCCAACCCCCAAGTTCCCAATTTTTGCCTGGCAATCTTGTCTACTCCAATATCCAGGAGGATAACTAAATGTTTTTCTTTGGGTTCACTTTCTATTCAGCTTCTCTAGGATCACAAATTATAGGCTCAATTGTCCTTTATTTATGGCTAGAAACCAATTGAGTGAGTACATCCCATGTTCATCTTTTTGGGTCTGGGTTACCTCACTCAGGAAATGAACCTTTACAGATATAAAGGAAAATAAACAAGGTCCTTTCTTATACTAGGTGCAAAAACTGTATGTATTGAAAACAAATGATGGTACTTGAAAAGGACAGGTATTTCTAGTCTTTTATTAAAAGAACTTAACACCTAGCCTGAGTACAAGGCTCTTAAAATTCCTAGGGGAAATTACTGAAATGCTTGGAAAACATATGCAGCCAATAATGAGAATTGAACAGTCTATGGCTTGGAGCAAATTAAGTGATCACTTAATTTAATTCTCTATTTCTTTACAAGAAATAGAGAAGAACAAGAGGAAGCATAACAGGTGCATATGACTTTACAACCCTTTGTTTTGCAATGATGAAGAAATCAGGCTATTAATCGATGTTCATGCAGATGAGAAAATCATCAACTAAGGTTTGGAAAGTAACTTTGGTTAATCACACTGAAAATAATTTCCCGATACATTGTCAAGATAAGTATGAGCTTTGACTACCAGTAAACCATGGGACTTTTAGATAGGTACTTCACCAATTGGCTGATTAATTAAACACATGCACATTTAAGTTCTGTTACATGAAGGGCATGTGGCTTTGTGTAGGACTATCAGGGATGTTAAGATGGGGGTTTTGGTGTGCAAAGAACAATTCTAGTACAGCTGATAAAACTCAAAATAAGTGAACTTACACAATGTTAGTGCGTTATAGTAAATGCCCCAGTAACATTAACATGGGACAATGGGAACAGGACTCGAAGAAGGTGCTTTTAAATAGGTTCCAGAGTGACTGAAGAATGGATCTTTGAATAAAGATGTCAATGGGCTTAGAAAGGGGCAATGTGAAAACCCTGGAAGAGACTGGAGAGGTTGAGCAAAGAGGTTAGATATTGTGGTTAGGGCATAGCTGAGTAAAAGTAAGAAAAAAAGAGACTGAGCCAGGTTTGCCTCTGAGGCTGAGGGTGTAGCCTAGCAATGGTAAGCTTGCCTAGACCACTCACCACTCTGCATTGGGCCACCTTGGCATCTGACACAGGACAATGAAAGCCTTCCAGCCCATAGTAAACAGTTTGCTCTGTAGTTGCCTTTACTGTGCAATGGTTCCCCCCCCCACAGGATCAGTGAGGGCAGAGATAAAGTTCTGCAGATTCACTGGTGTGATGAATTGGTGACCATGAGCTCTGGGGTTTCACCCATGGAAGAGTAGAAACTGTCAATATGTTTGAGGTTCTATAAGAGCAGTGGAATAATTAGACATGAATTCTCCAAGAATAGGCCTACCCTGCCTAACCTGGAAACAATGTGCAAAATAAACTTACTTTTTTGTTATTATTTATTATTTTTAGTGCATCATTGGTCTGTCTGCATGTATGCTTGTACACCAGAAGAGGGCATCAGACCCCTTTATAGACAGTTGTGTAGTGTTGGGAATTAAACTCTGGAAGAGCAGCGATTGCTCTTAACCACTGAGCCATCTCTCCAGCCCTTAAGTTACTTCTTCACAGCTGAACTTGAAGGAGGTATCTTAGGCTTCAACTTATTCATACTCTGCAGATAGGCAAGCATAGGTAAGAAATGTTTGGACATTTGTGAGCTGGCAGTTGTGTAGAGCTCAAGTGTCCTGTGGTGTTACAAAGTACACCAATGTGGAGGAAGGTCTAGCCATAGCTGTCTCCTAGTCTTTCAGAGGGAGCAAGGCCCCAGGAACCTGGGCAAGCCAGCAGACACTGCAAGATGGAAACAGAATCTAGCTGCGCACTCTGTGATGCTGTTCCCTCTAAAATGTGCATCTTAATTGCCAGTTGGAATTAAAAATTTGAGATGATTGAAGTTGTATTAAGTTTTATGTTAATTTCTAGATACTGATCATTTTCCTTAGGGGAGCTTTTCCCCCTTATTTTAATAATTTGGCTAAATTTCTCTTTACTAATCATTTTGGGTTTGTTTTTCCCCAAGCAAAATGTGCTCTTGCATTGATGTAAGACATTTTATAATTTCAGAAACATGTTCTTAGATCATATCTTTAAGTAAAAATCTAATTGTTGAGATTTATTATTTTAGTGGGAACTTTAGTAGTTTGGTCTCTATCTCATTTTATCTCATTCCTCTTTTTAAATATCTTTTTTATTCTGGGATATTTTTTCCTTTTCATTCCTTTTTTATCTCTAAGTCAGTTTCATATCAGCATGCCAAGCATGTAGGGCCCAGTCATGAAATGCTCAATAGAGGCCTGAGTTTCAGATTATCCTAAAACAATACCTGGTTTCAGAAAAGACCACAAACTGAGACCACTGAGACACTACACAGGAACAGACCATTCCAAAGAAATTCCTAAAGTTCCAAGGAAATTCCTAATATTCCAACCATGATAGACAGAATCTCCCGAAGTCTCTTAGGCCAGCACACACCCCATCCCCTTTTAACAAGATGTCCCTAGACAAATGGCAGCCAATCAGGGGTCCTGAACCTTGGAAATTCCTCACCTCAAACTCTGCTATGATAAAATCCTCACCCTAACTGAGCTCAAGGCTCTTTCCCCTTGCATTTATAGACTGGAAAGGCTCCTCCCTAGTTCTTTCTCCTAGGACAACAAAGGAAGTCATCATCTCCTTAAGACTTAGTAAAGGACTGTGAGTTCAAACCTATGATAAATTGCTGTGGTCTGTGGCTATTGATCGGTATGCAGAGAGATATTTAAGCTAATTCTACCAGTGGATTAGCACCTCAAGTCAGAGATCAGCTGTGAATTTAATGGTAGAGGCTAGCCCATAGCTGCAGTTAAATCCTGCCTTTACTGCTGTATTCCCCCGAAGTGCAAAGCTACCCACACATATGGTACACATTTAAACCAATGAGCATTTTGCTGCTAGATTGGTATTTCTGGTATAAACACCTCTGACTGTGATCAGCTACTGGAATTAAGGTTTAGCCAGTTCTTAAAGCATCAAAAATACACCTGGAGACAATGCTTGCTGCCCAGAGCCTCCAGAGTCATGCCTGCTCCATATGGAAAGTACATTCTTGGGAAGGAGCTTTCCTCAGCTTTTGTCATCACAGGGCCAAGCAATAGGCAACTGAGCACCGCGCCTGCAGTTCAGAGCTTAAATCAGCCAATCTGCATGGATTTTTGTGTCCTTCATAGTCCTCAGATTTCCTTAAAGCCTGAGCTCTGGGAACAATCCTCCTGTTCCTCTGTTTCTGACTTCCTGCCTGCTAAATGATGCAGGGGAATATCCTTGATGCCCCTTGTAAAGAACCATGTTCCTCCTTCTGGAACTTGTAAATAAAATAAATGGTGTCTTTCTGAGCATTCTGTAGTTGTACCAGAATGGTCATCTAAATAAAGAATGGAAGGAAGGAAGGAAGAAAGGAAGAAAGGAAGGAAGGAACGAACGAAGGAAGGAAGGGAGGAAGGAAGAGAAAGGTGAATCTCTTTCCTATATGGTGATGTTAACTTCCTCCATGTCTCTTAGAATCCAGAGTGATTCTTAATTCTATAAACATTCCTAGTTCTTACAAAACCATTGAAACCATGTGATATCAGAAGATATGACCTTAGGAAGCTTGGAATATTTCCTTCAGGTTTAAGTGGGAACAATGTGTAAGGAAACCCAAGACTAAAGGTCTATGATACATGGGGAAGTTTATTTCAAGATGTTCTGCCAAGGGCGAGTTATCAGCAATGATCCTCAGGGCACCCAATGTCTCTGACCATTTCCTTTTTCCATTGTGAAAGCATTGTATTATCAAAGCCTTTGCAGTGAAGCATGGTCACATGACTAGTTCTGACCAATGAAAAGTAAGAGAGAGAAAAGGTCAAGTATGGTTTTTGTTTTTCTCTTGTCTCTAATGCACACAGGAGGCAAGGTGTTCTCCACAGGCTAGCTTCAGTGAGCATGTAGGATTTTTGGATAAAAATGAGAAGATCCTCAGATATCTTCTTTCCTATTTTAGTTAGGTTTTATTTTGAATGATAATTTTATTCATTCTTTGAAAATGTGACACATGAGTATAATCCTTCACTACCTTTCTCCAACTCCCCCTGAGTTCCCCAACCTGTCTTTGTCTTTAGCTTCATGTCACTGTCTGTCGTCATCATCATCATCATCATCATCATCATCATCAATTATCAACCCAAGTTTCTAACCAACATTATCTCATGGCTAGTCTGGTTTCAGTGACACAAATTCACCCAGAATCTTCTACCTCCAGACTGAATTTAAGCAAACCCCATTACCACCCAATTCACTGTGATATGTTTCCCTGTATATCTTTAAAATATGACCCTGAAAGAACAGGTTTAAAACACGATTGTGACATATCAATTATTACCATTCTTCTTTGACACCATCAAATATCCCTGAGGTGCCCTTTCCTCTATCTGCCCTCATACTGTATGTGCTGGCCTGTTTTTGTCAGTTTGATGCAATGCTAGACCTACCTAAAAAGAGAGAAGCTCAATTGAGGAATTACTTCCATCAGATTGGCCTGAGGACAGGTTTGTGGGGATATTTTATTGATTGGAGTTGTTGTAGAAAGAGCCAGTCCACTGTGAGTGGTGCCACCCCTCGAACAGGAGGTTTTGGGCTGTACAGGAAAAGTAGATGAACAAGCCAGGGGAAGCAAGCCTTTCAGTCACATTCCTCTATGATCTCTACTTTGGTTCCTGCCTAGAGGGTCCTGTCTTGATGGAGGATTCTCATTGGTTAATAAACAAACTGCCTTGGCCAGCCCTTAGGTGGGTGGAGTAGACAGAACAGGAAGAAGGAAGTGAGGTAGATGGCTCAGTCAGATGCCACACCTCTCCTAAGTTAGCCAGACCACCATGCCTCTCTTCAGGGAGACAGACGCGATGAAGCTCCAGCCCAAGATGGACGTAAGCTAGAAACTTCCCGGTAAGGCACCACTTTGTGGTGCTACACAGATTATTAGATATGCGTTAATCAAGATGTGAGTAAGAGGCTGAAACAAATGAGCCAGGCAGTATTTAAAAGAATACAATTAGTGTGTTGTTATTTCAGGTGTAAAGCTAACCATGCGGGAGCCGGGCAGGACAAAAAGCAGCCCTGCCCGCAGCTCATCACTACACTGTCTTAAGCTCCTGTCCTGGCTTCCTTCAGTGATGGATTGTAGCCATAGTCAATGAAACCTTTTGTTCAGTGTTTTGTCACAGCAACAGAAATTAAACTAGAATACTGGATGTCCTGCTGTTTGAATTAAGGAAAATTATAATTTAGATATTTCCGGTATTAAATATGTCTCTCTGCCTTAGAAACCTCTGTGGATCTCCCTCCTTCAATTTTGTTTTTTGGTTTTGGTTTCTGTTTTTAATATAGAAATCCATTTTTCCTCATGGAGTCCCATAGTGTGAATTTTAAAGACTGTGTCTCTATAGAGTGCTTCCTCACATTCTCTTCTCCCTGGGTTTCTTTTTTGTTCGAAGTTACATGTGGACACTGTGAAAGTGAGATGGTTTTGTGCCCAGACTGCTTTACAATGCTGGGTGTGTATCTGTGTCAATTTGTGTACCGTTGGATCACTTGATATTCTATGATGCTGATTCTTCATCACTGGATACTACCTTGACCAATTATTGAGCAGAATATGTAATATGTTAATGTCAGAATTGTATAAGTGTTCATTTGTATCTTATATGCAATGTGTCTCCAACAAAAATCTACTTCTTATAAACTATTTGCTTATTCTGAGATGCAGTTTGATGGGGAAAATAAGATGGATGCTAAATTAAAAAAATAAGATTCAGTTATCTCATCAGCTTTCGAAGAAGTCTTTCGTTTACTATAAATAGAAAGCCATTCATTCCTCTGCATTTGTTGTGTTTTATTTATCTCATTTTTAATATTTATCATCTTCACCTGTATTGTGTATACATATATATATGTATATATACATATATGTGTGTGTGTGAGTGTGTGTGTGTGTGTGTGAATCCATGCAGACTCATTCAGAGACTAGAAGTCAGTGTTGGGTGTCTATTTCTCTTGTTTTCTACTGTATTTCTTGAGGTGAAGTCTCTCTCTGAAATTTGAGCTTACTCCTTAGATAGATGGGTTCACCATCAAGTCCCAGACTTGCCTGTCTCTGTTTCTGATCCTTAGCATTGCCATTACACACATGACCACCTTGCTGGCTCATACATGGTTGCTGGGAATTTGAACTTAGGTCTTAAGTTTGAGCAAAAAACACCTTACCCCACAGCCCCTTAGGTGTGTTTTATTGTGGTTTTTATTTTTTTTTATTTTTTTTGATTTCACATCCAAAATTAAGGTCTTTTTTGCTACCAAGTTTATAGAGATTGCCATATTCTTAGAAAATCAGTGGAAACCTAAGTACACTTTTTCTACCTGCTCTTTTGCAGGGAAGTTTCTAAAAGCACCCACATTTGATATCTACATAGTACTGCCTTATATGGAACATTAAGCCTACAGCTCTTTTGCTGTCTTAAATAGTGTTCCAATAAATAGCTTTGTGCATACATCCTTTTCATAGACATGGCAGCTGTCTCTATGATATCTAGTTCTGCCAGCAACATTGTTGAATTAGAGAAAAAATGCATATCCAATCTTGCTAAATGTGGCCAAGTCCCCCTCCTAAAATCCCATAGCCTTTGGCAAAGCTAGGGGCAATGTGACCAAAATCTGCTTTGCTGTAGTTTTGCCAAAAGGGTATGTGAATGAGCTTGAATTTTTAACAACAGAAGGGTACAAAAAGCAATCGTACTTCAATGTCATCTTTCATAGCTCCTGAGGCTTTTTCCCCCTTTCTTACATTTCTATACAATTGAAGTAGTTCTTCTTCTTCCCCAGGTGAGCTGGATTTTTTTCTATTTCTCTACATATGTGTTTATATATGTGGTCAGGTGCATGTGTACACGTATATTTCCATGTATGTGTACACCTCCCTGTGCACATATATGCATATGTGAAGGGGGGGCTGAAGTTTGTTGCTGGGTGTTCAGGTGTCTTTGTCAGTTGGGCTTGCTCTCCACAGTTACCGAGTCCAGGAAAATCGGTGAATCTAGAGCTTACCAATTCTGCTGGTCCAGTCAGCTTGTCCCAGCATCCTTGCATCTCCATTCCATAGAGACATCAGGTCATCCATCTTTAGATGAGTTCTGAGGATGTGAATCCCAGGTGTTAAATTTTGGGATAAGCATTTCATCCCCTGAGTCATCCCCCTAGCCAGATGGTCCTATTTTGTGAACATTTTTCTACCAGTTGGGCATATTTTTTTCCTTAGCAAGAGTTTCCTATAAGGATTGCTAACATTTCATTTTACACAGGTTCTCCTAAGGTCAATTTGATTTTTGCTCCCATATGAGTAATTTTTTAAAAAAAATTTAAAATGTTTGTAATCTCTTTCTATTAACTTTTCAAGGCCAATAGTCTTATTCTAAAATCTGGTGCACATTTTAATGTCTAAGTTTAACTATCTTTTGTTTTTGAAAATGTTATTAATTGTTCTCAATTGACTTTACAGGTTTATAATTTATTCATGCACTGTTTTTTCTTTCCTAGATCTCTGTCACTTGTATCATTTTGACTAGTTTGTTTCTTGAAAGTTTTGTTTTAAAATGTCTCCTTTCCTATGAGTTCTGTTTAAGGTATAATATTTGGCATTATTCATTTGTTTTCATAGTCCTGTTGTAATCTTGATTTCTAAAATAATTTTTTTTCTTAAACAAGGTCTCATTTAGACTAGACCACCCTCAAATCATTATTAAATCAAGGCTATTTCAAAATCCAAATCTACTGCTTCCACCTGCCAAGTGCTGGGGTTATGATCATGCACCCCACAACTGCTTCTTTTTTCTTTAGTTTTCTCTAAGGTATTTTTCTTATCTAAATATAATCTTAATTTCATATTTTGCATTTGCAGTTTGTTTACTATATTCTTTTGGAGAGTGGCAATGTTATGTGGTCATACACAATGATTCATATGGTTATGAAACCCTGTAAATTCAGAACTGTGGTGAGCATTCAACCTAAACCTATTCAGAGGCTACATCAGGGACACGATCTGGTTCTTAATCCATATTCATCGTTTTCCTATCCCCTTCCTTTTTCCTTTCTTCCTTCTCTCCATCTTTTGGTCCTTCATTTCTTGTTTCTGTTAAGCCTTTTGCAAATCCAGTTAAACACTGAATCCTCTGGAATGCTACTTTTCATCCTCTCAGAGGGTATTATCTCCAACCCAAGGATACTATTTTCTCTATTATGGTCACACTTAGCTTTGAAAAGTTCTTTTAAGGCACAAACATATTTTATTCACTTTTATTTGTTTATACTATCCAGCACAGATATTTGAGAGGGAACAATGCAGTAAAAAATGAAAGAATTAAAGCTAAAGGAACAACATTGCTTTCTTCTAAATTTTAAATGGAAAGAAATAGGAAAATATGGCATGGGAGAGAGATCAGTCAGCAAAGTGCTTGTTTTCCAAGCACTAAGGGCATGTGTTCAATCCATAAAATCATATTAAAAACAAACAAAAAAAGTCAGTAGGCATTTGTAATCCTAGCACTCCTGAGGGAGAAGCAAGAAAAGAAGCCCCCTGGTGCTCACTGGCACCTTCCAGGACACTAACAAAATGGGTGCAGGGTATAGCAAGATGGCTGTAAAAGGGACTAGATGCCACGACAGATGACCTGTGTTTCATCCCCAGAGCCACATGATGAAAGGAGAGAGCTAACTTCCTGAAAGTTGTTCCATGACATTTACACATATGCTGTGCCTTGTGGACAGTGGCACACATACTGAAAGCCCTTTGCTGTGCACACACCCATCCTGCCCTGACATGTATGAACAGAAATAAATAAATGTAAAGACTGATCTTAAAATGAAACAAGAAACCAAACAAGGTGGAAAGAATATAATGAATGGCCAACAAGATTGCTTGCCACACACATGGGTCATGCACACACACAAATGTCAAATTTGTTTTAAAGGCTATAATTTGGTAGGTTCCATAGGAGAGTTTTAATATGTGCCAATTTTTATATATTTTTAACAAAAAACTATACCGAGTCTGCTAATCCTTTTATACACCTTTAAAATCTTGTTACCATATATAGATATCTGCTTACACATGGATAATTTATAAATATTTTATAATCATCTGAATTAAGCACATTGATATCACTCATATGCAGGTGAACCCGCCCAGTCCCGCAGCTGTTCAGTCCCAAAGAAACACACAGAGTCTTATATTAATTATAAACCATTTGGCCTATTAGCTCAGGCTTATTATTGACTAAGTCTTACAACTTAAATTTAACTGTTATTCTTATCTATGTTTAACCACATGGCTTGGTACTTTTTCTCAGTAAGGCCTTGCCTTACTGTGTATCAAGTAAGTACTTGCCTCCTCTGTGTCTGACTGGTGACTGTGTCTCTGCTGTTTTCTCTTCCCAGAAATCTCCTCGTCTGTTCACCCTGCCTATATTTCCTGCCTGGCTACCACCCATCAGTGTTTAATTAAACCAACTGGAGTGACAAATTTTTACAGTATACAGAGCATTATCCCACAGAATTCATGTATTCAGTTCTTGTTTCTGTTATAAGTCAAAGGAAATCTGGGAGGAAAACAAAAATATAGCCAGTGTAGCATCAATGTCTTCAATAGAGGAAAGGAGCCAGAGGTAGCCAGTTAGTATTTAATATTTCAGATGTATCATCTATATCATATTCAATAGCTATCCTTCTCTGATTTCTATGTATTTGGTAATCAATCAGGTACAACTTCTGAAGTTTCACTAAATAATTTGCCTTATGTAATATGACTTTTATGTGAAAAAACACACACACACACTCAGCTTTTAAAAAGCAAACTGATGATGTCCAAGA
The DNA here is from genome assembly GCF_903992535.2 of Arvicola amphibius. Classification (NCBI taxonomy): domain Eukaryota; kingdom Metazoa; phylum Chordata; class Mammalia; order Rodentia; family Cricetidae; genus Arvicola; species Arvicola amphibius. The sequence continues at coordinate 84,986,036 of NC_052052.2, forward strand.
GTCCCATGCTGTGAATATTTGGTCTCCCATTGGCTTAGGATTCCCCATATTTCCTATAATGTTTATTTCCTATTGCCACTTGGCTTACTACTTAATGTGAGATTCCCCTCTGTATGCTGTGAATATGTTTTATTATCCTTGGTTAATAAAGAAGCTTCTTTGGCCTATGGCAGGGCAGAATATAGTTAGGCAGAAAAACTAAACTGAATGAAGTGAGAAAGACTGAGTCAGGCAGATACCATGCAGCTGGAAAAGGAGAAAGATGCCATGTAGCCACCCAAGAAGGAAGAGATAGAAAACCATGAGCCTCATGGTAAAATATAAAACAATAGAAATGGGTTAATTTTATATGTAAGAGCTACTTAGAAGTATGCCTGGGTCATTGGCCAACCAGTGTTTTAATTAATACTGTTTCTGTATGACTATTTGGGTCTGAGCAGCTGAGATAACTTAGTGCAGTCCCCATTTACAAAATGGCGTTCAACCATTTGGGGCTAACCTGCATGGCCTGCCACCCACTTTGTCCCAGTGCTTGTATGTCCACTTGGTGTCAGGAGGAACATAGCTGAGAGCATGGTTACAGAGCTCAGCAGTCCCTGCCTGGGCAAGAGGCCAGATTGGGTCTTCTAGGTATGTGCAGGCAGGAGAGCATGGCAAATTCCTGCCACCATACACAGAGATATGTCCAGGCTTCGTGGAATGCTGTATGGCAGATTTGGCTTTTACTCAGACAAAAAGGGTTTATGTGCTGCACGTTCCTTCCCAGAGTTGAGGTGGTGAGCATAACTCCCACAGGGCAGTCCCAGAACTGGTGGTGAATGTACCTCTGCTATATTAAAAGATCAAGGGAGGCAGAGCCAGCATCCATGGCCGCAGCAACCACACTGCTTACCACCTGTAAAAAGTGTCCCTTGTCAGAAAAGGATTTCAGAAACACAGTAGATTCAGACACAAAAGACCTCTAAATGAGACACAGTGTATTTAAAAAAAATATCTATAGACCTGGGAGAAAGAGGAAAAAGTGTATAGACAGTTATAAAAAGAAATAGTTTTAAAAGAAAGTCTTTAAAGAGACAGTAAAAATAATATAAAACAAATAAACCTCATAAAAATAAAACATACACAGAGAGTCTAGATTTTGCAAATTATTGTGTTTTCTTTGTGTTTTTGACTGCAGAGAGTCATTTGATTCTGAAGGCTGGTGTGGGATAATTGTCTGTATTCTGTCAGTGATGTTTTAAATAAATACTGGCCAGGCAGGAAGTATAGGTGGGTCAACCAGACAGGAAGTAGAGGCAGGGCAATGAGAACAGGAGAATTCTGGGAAGGATTCCTCCTCATTCCAGCCCAGATCACCGAAGAAGCAGGATGTGACCTGCCTCACTGAAAAAGGTACTGAGCCATGTGGCTAACATAGATAAGAATAATGGGTTAATATAAGTTACAAGAGCTAATAAGAATCTTGAGCTAATGGGCCAATCAGTTTATAATCTTATGGAGACCTCTGTGTGATTTTATTTGGGACTTGCCGGGTGTGGGAACAGGGCAGGACAGAAACCCCAACAAGTAGGCCCTCATGTTACAGGGGGCTGCTAGATTAAACCAACATATATATTTTAAAAGTATCTTGACTTCATAATTTTAGTTTAAGGATATATTACTTCAGAAAAGAGGTTCTGCCTTTGTTTCCATAGAGGATGATGTCCTGTGGACTCTTTCCAGGCCAATGTGGCTTTATGGAATATGACTCCCTGAAAGGTCTCCATGAACCATCAAAATACTTCACCCACAAAACAGTAGGAAGCATCTTGGAGAAAACTACACCAAAATTCTCAAAATGATTATTATAATGTTTATTTTCATTTTAAAAGGGCTGGTTATAAATGGTTAATGTCACAGTCAATTTCTTAAAAAATAAGAGTAATATGATAAAGAGATGAAGAGATTGGTATGGATCTTGGTCTATTGGTACAAATTTAAGTCAATTTTGTTACATTGTATATGTGTATTTCTGTTCTTGTTTAAGGTATTGTGATTGTGCAGCTCATTTAGAAATGTAATGACTAGTTAAGAAACACATATTAATAGAGAGTCATCTGTAATAAACTTTTAATTATATTAGTTAGGTTTCCTAGATATACAGAGATATTTAGAGATAGTTAGATAAATAATCTTCAGTATTTTAAAGACCTACAGAATTTGACATTTAAAAGGTTTTAAGAACTTAGACTTTTCTTGACAGTGAGACATATCTGCTTCTGAATCACCAATAACTTCACAGAGGTTGATGGACATTGAAGAAACTCTTTATGAAATTTCCTTTCAATGTGACAAGACTAGTCATTTGGGCAAGAAATCGCTCTTGCCTGGACTGCTAGATGGTCTGTTGTATAACCTGGACATGCAGGAGTTATAAGAAAAATGACTGCTGAACTTGTCAAAAGAAGGTAAGACAGTCATTCAGGGTCCCTGCTTCATGAGTGTCTGACAGACATTATGTTGGACAAGAAAGCAACTGCTGGACTTCACTGTTACCAGGCAGAACAGATCTTACAATTTCCTGCTTAATGGAAAAGTCTGCCAGATACTATGGGTATGTAAGCTGAAGATTGGATGCCCAACAAAACAGAAAAGCTTTGGGTACAGGCAATCAAATATTTCTATAAATTCTAGAGTTTTGGAAGTTGCTTACAATGTATTTCCTTTTAACATAAGTGATATTATATCCTTCTGGAGGCTTTGATGAAGTTGAAGACATAGTTATATTTATAGTTTTCCTTGGTTATGATAAAAGATAAATTAGATATGAAATTTTAGACTCCCAAAGATAAAATAGAAAATAGATTTTTAAAAATTTTACAAGATACAAATAGACTAAATATTATAACTATAATTTGCTTGATACCTGTTTTGTTATATATAATTTTACTATGTTAAAGTTAAAAACCTGTCCTTTTATTTAGACAGAAAATGGAAGCTATTGTGGGATTGCCCTCTGTATGCTGTGAATATGTTTTATTACCACTGTTTAATAAACAAGCTGCTTTGGCCTATGGCTGGGTAGAATATAGTTAGGCAGTAAAACTAAACTAAATGCAGGGCGAAAGAAAGCAGAGTCAGGCAGCCACCATGTAGCTGCTGAAGGACAAAGACATCATGTAGCCACCCAAGAAACAACAGGTAACAAACCACAAGTGTCATGGTAAAATATAAAATCATAGAAATGGGTTAATTTTACACGTAAGAACTAGATAGGAATATACCTGGGTCCAGCCAAGCAGTGTTGTAATTAATATAGTTTCTGTGTGATTTTTTGGGTCTGGGCAGCTGGGAAGGTAAGCAGTCTCCATTACAACTATTAAGCAGAATGACCTTAGTCAAAACTTCAATAAAGTGTAAAGTATTTTTCAATGAGTACCAGTGCTATTGTGAATCCATCACTAGAATAATTTCTATATTAGTTGTGTGATTAATTTAAAGCCCTAGGGGGGTTATTGTTAATATTTGATTTGTGTCTTTATCTGTTACAATTGAAAAAGAGTTGAGACTGGATGACAATAAAATAAAGAAGTCTTTAGTGTTTACAAGAACATGGAGCTGGAATCTGGTGAGGGTACTCAGATCAAGCTTGCCAGAGACAACTTTTATGTATAACCAAGCCACTGTCTATAAGCCATTAACTTGTTTACCCATTAATTCACAAATAGATTTTGACATCTCTAAGGGCAGACTTCATAAGACTGGGTGTTCTCTTAAGGATTCAAACTTCAAATATCACTCACAAAAGAATTTGAGGGGACACATTTAAATTATAGTAATTCATAACCAATTTTAATATAATGCAATGTAATTTAGGTAAGTAATATGCACCCAGTTGACTTAATTTACATTGATTATCTCAAAGTTTCCAGTGTCACATTGAGCAAACAGGTTTAGAAAGTGTGTGAATTATTGTAAAATCTAGGTCTCTGTTGGACTTGTGAAAGAGCAGTGCACCCAAGAGGAGAAATGAACAGACCCAGGTCAATGTGTTTGCCATTTGGCTCTAAGACTCTCCGCGGTAGTCTGTTCTCTGAGACCCATGGTCCATCTTATTTCAAATGTCCTGCCAGAAATGACTGATCTTTCCAAAGCTGTCTTAATCCCTAGGGGTGATAGTTAATCCCCTAAGAATTTTAAATAATATAGTGTAGCCCCTTGATGATTTACAAATCTTTCATAAGCAGAAAATCTCATACCAGTTCTTACTAGCATCCAGTTTTAGGGATTTGTGTTCCTTGTTTCTTCCTTCTAAGACCAAATAATGAATTCATTTAAACTTTTAGTTATTTATAGTCATTAATTTCCCTCATCTATGCATGAATTGCTAAGCTTATTTTTTCCTGGTACCTTCTTAACTGTGAGTATTTCTGGAAATGCTTGTTTTCTTCTCATTTTGTTCTGCTGATAATATTAATTAACGTTATGCTCTGTTGTATGACTTTTCACAAAATTTCTCCTAAATCCTCTTTTTTGAGTGCTAATCATTATGTTGTCTTTTCTCAGTTTCTATATTATTTCAGTATTCTTGAATGACATCACAGTGAAAGCTTTGAGGACACACCCCTTAGTCTTCTTCCTGAATACAACGCTGTGTGTGAGAGTTTGATGGCTATTTTACTGTTTTTTTTATTTCTCTCACAATTAAAATGGGGGAGAGTGCTGGTCTTCTAAATTTCTAAATTTCTGATTAATAATGAGAATTTCAAATGTGAGATAGACAGGATGCCTGGTATATTGGAGGAATCCAATAGTTTATTGTGAATTTATTACTGTTAGCAATATAACTTCACTTTCCATAATTCTTACTTTTACTACAAGTTTTAAAGAGAAAATATTTATTATATGTGAAGAAATTAAGATTCCAAACATGTAAGGCAAGTGGATAAGTGTATCATGCAGATCTAATAAACTAACTAGTGCAGTTGTCTATGGAGCATAAAGCTTCTTACTTCAGACAAAGTATAAGAAACAATTGTATTTACATACTTGATACCAGGTGGAATAGCCATGTGATCCTCAAAAACATAGGACCACTAAGTGGAAGACCACTTTAGCCTAGGTTATCTAACTGGAGATTCTGACTTCTCTGGTGCAGGGAAGTTGGAAGTTGATTTCAAGGGAAGAGAGTGCTAGTCAGTGTGATGGGCAGGAAATCAGAGAGGTACAGAGCTGGAAAGTATTAGAAGAAGTGAAAGTTTATGGTATTCCAGAAATGTGGAGGAAAGGGGAGACTTACATAGCTTTTGTTTGGTATTTTGATTATGCATTGATTGTCTGTAACTCCACACAGTCATTTTAAGATGTAAGGTTAAAAGATTAGCAGAAATATTCAAAGATATGTCATACTGGAAGTCTTTAAGAGTTCAGTTTGCGGGCTTCAGCCACTAAGTCGGGAAGCCACTGTGATTGTGAATTAAGAATAAGGACTCTACTGCTTAGTTAGTGACATATCTTAGGACTATGTAGAAATGAGGTAGACACATTGTAGGATAAAGAAAAAACAAACCTAGTATCAAAAGCATATGCCAGTAGTACAACCATGTGTGATGAAGCCCAGCATCATATCAGGTAGATGCTGCAGTCTACTCTGCCTTCACTGTACCAAAATCAAGACAAAGGCAGCAAAAAAAATATTCTGAGATGAACCAGATATTCCAGGCAGTCAACAGAGACATAAGGAGTGATGGATCACAATGAAGAAAAAACAGAAACCCTCCTTGGAGGAAAATTATAAAATAAGAACCTAAAGGGAGTTCTAGCAATGAGAATTTCATGAAATGCTAAACAAAATCCACACAAGTGGAAACATTGGATAAGCTTAAGAGTGCTGTGGGGGATATCTCAAATATGTAAAGTAAGCAGAAAAACAAATATGCAAGCAAAATATTAAAAAGAATGAAATGATGTGACCTGAGTGGTATATGATATAAATTTCACCTAATTACTGTCCCAAAGGGCACAGAGGAATCAGATGAAGTACCTAAAACTGTATTGGGCAGGCTTTCTCAGAACAGCAGGTGCACAGATTATCACTGACGGATGCTGCTGAAGCTAAAATAGGGATGGAGTAAGTACCATGTGTGAGCAAGAACTGCTGTTTGTGGAACCAAGAAGAGAGTATACAAGGTTTCTAAGTGGATCCCCAGAACAATTCAGGACATCAGGAGCAGTGATAGAGAGACCTCCTTCAGGCTGCTGAGGACCACTAAATGGGGCCAAGTCCTGGAGTCTTATTTCTGGTTGTTTCACACCCAATAGGAAGTAGCTAGAGTCTGGATTAAACAGGGAAGAGTGTTCTGCAACTGCTGGTCCTGATCTTTGATGGGGAAGGTTTAGAAAAAGAAATGGGACCCATGATAATTCTAGTTTAAGTATTTTTTTCCTTATTTCTCCACAAGGACTTAGTTTGAATGTTTGTGGGCAGCTTTGCTAGGTGTGTGTTCATGCAATCTGCTGTAATAGAACTCTCACTTTGACAACCCTGCAGTGGCAGAACACAAAGTGTCATGTTAAACTCCATAATTTTATTGTGGGGATCTTGTCCATTAAAGATATACAGAACAGCAAACTGGCTAATCTATTTTTATTTAAATCTTATGTATTTACTTTTCTTTTTAGATTTTTGACCTTGAATTCTGACAGTAGCTATGGTGTGAATTTTCTCTTCAGTTCTTTCCTTGAGGAGACATGATACTCAGTAAAGTCTGTGATCTTATTAGGGCATCCTCTCCCGTGTTCACAGGTAGAACAAAAGCTGACATTTCCAGGTTCTGTTTTTGCAATTTAGAGCATCCCTTGATATTAACAAGACATGGCAGTGCTTAGCTTTGGTTGATAATCAAGGCCATTCACCATTGCCCCTAGTAAGGTTTGTTACATGGTGATGATTGGGGATCAGGCCTAATCAGATATGAAAACTTACATCTTCAACTCTGTACTGGTTAATTATAGGTGTCAATTTTACCAGGCACCAGGATTGCTCAGGTTGCTGATGTCACAAAATGCTTTGTTTTTGTGGGTGTTATTTTCTGAGAGAATTTAACAGACTTCAGTATGAAGAGAATCGGTCATATTGATGTGGTACGAATTGTCCTTAAAGAGAAAGTGACTAGTACACAAAGAGACAGAAGGTTGCTCTCTCAGACTGGACACTCATGTTCTCTTACCCTCAGACTCCCCTTTTGGTCACCAGGTCCTTCCAACAAGAAAAGAACAAAAGTGCTTGCTACTGAGTATATCTTGGTAGTGTTTCCCATTTCTTCCACTCAAAAATCTCTAACAAAGTGATAAAGGTTGTGAAATTATTTTCTTATTAAGGAAATCTGGGCATGAAAAGATTTCAGCCAACTTGTTCAGGCTTCTAGAAAATGCTTGTATGGTTTCAATTCTGGGTTTGATCACAGGATGATGTTTCAGTTAGTTTTTTGTCAAGTTAACACAAACCTAGACAGGCCTGAGAAGAGGGAAACTTAACAGAGTAACTACCCCCATCAGGTTGGCCTGTGGGCACATCTGTGGGCCCTTCCTCATTAATGACTGCTGTGGGAAGGTTCAGTACAATTTGAGTAGTGCTACACCTAGCAAGAGGTGCTGCATTCTATAGGAAAATAAGCTGAGCATGCTAGTAAACAGCATTTCTCCATCATCTCTGCTTCAGTTTCTGCCTCCAGCCTACTGCCTTGAACTCCTGTCTTGGCAGCCCTTGATGATGAACTTTAAACTAAGTTGTAAATGGAGACTATTCTTTTGTTTCCTTGCTGTCCAGACCTTAACACAGGAACTATATTAATTACAACACTGTTTGGCTGATGGTTCAGGTATATTCCTAGATAGCTCTTACATTTTAAATTAACCCATTTCTATTAATCTATGTATCACCACGAAGTTTTGACCTACAAGTAAGGTTCTGGCATTTTTCTCCTTTGGCAGTTACATGGCATCTGCCTGATTCTGCCTTCTTTCTCCCTGCATTCAGTTTAGTTTTCCTGCCTAGCTCTATTCTTCCCTGCCATAGGCCAAAGCAGATTCTTTACTGACCAATTATAATAAAACATGTTCACAACATACAGAGGGGAATCCCACATCATTTCCCCCTTTCTGCCTAAATAAAAAGGAAGGTTTGAACTTTACAGGAAAGCTTCTAGGGAATTACATACACTTTCAAAAGAAAATGCTTGTCTTTCAAAATACAGCATTTAGACAGAAATGCAACACACCATTCCTTTCTAACAATGCTTTACACTGTTAGGATCAAGTGTTTATCTATTGAAAGAAACGCATGTGCGTTTCTATTTGAAGCATCTAAAGAAATAGGTACACTTTCAAAAGAAAGTGTTTATCTTTCAAAGTACAGCATTTAGACAGAAATACAACGTTCCATTCCCTTCCAGCAATGCATTGCATTTTTCGGTGCAAGAGCTTCTCTTTTGGGAGCATCTAAAGAAATATGTACACTTTCAAAAGAAAGTGCTTATTTTTCAAAGTACAGTATGTAGACAGAAACACAACACTCCATTCACTACTAACAATGCTTTCCAATCTTTGAAGCAAGTGCTTCACTTTTGAGACAAAAACACATATGCGTATCTCAGCAAAGCCTCTTGAGAATTATGTACACTTTCAAAAGAAAGTGTTTATCTTTTAAAGAACAGGATTTTGACAGAAATGCAAAACTCCATTCACTTCTAACAATGCTTTACACTGTTACATGCAAGTGCTTGGCATTTATGATAAACACATATGCATTTCTCAGAAGAGATTCTAAAAAATTATGTACACTTTCAAAAGATAGTGCTCATCTTTCAAATTACAGCATTTGACAGAAACATAATACTCCATTCTCTTCTAAAAATTCCTTGGATAGTTTGAAGCAAGTGCTTCTCTTTTGCAAGAAACTAATGAGCATTTCTATCTGAAGCTTCTAAAGAAATGAGTACACTTTCCAAAAACAGTGCCTATCTTTCAAAGTCCAGCATTTAGACAGAAATGCAACACTCCCTTCACTTCTAACACTGCTTTGCACTCTTCGAAGCAAGTGCTTCTCTTTTGAGAGAAAGGCACATGCGTTTCTCAGGAAAGCCTCTAAAGAATTACATACACTTTCAAAAAAAATGCTTATCTTTCAAAGTACAACATTTAGACAGAAATGTAACACACCATTCCCTTCTAACAATGCTTTACATTGTTAGGAGCAAGTGCTTCTCTTTCGAGAGAAACGCATGTGCAATTCTATCTGAAGCTTCTAAAGATATAAGTACACATTCAAAAGAAAGTGCTTCAATTTCAAAATATAGCATTTAGACAGAAATGCTTATCTTTCAAAGTACAGAATGTAGAGAGAAATGCAATACTCCATTCCCTTCTAACAATGCTTTACACTGTTAGGAGCAAGTGCTTCTCTTTTGAGAGAAACGCATGTGCGTTTCTATCTCAAGCTTCTAAAGAAATAAGTATACTTTCAAAGGAAGTGCCTATCTTTCAAAGTACAGCCATTAGACAGAAATACAACACTCCGTTCACTTCCAACAATGCGTTGGACAGTTTGAAACAAGTCTTGATGAATATGTATATTTTCCAAAGAAAGGGCTTATCCTGATAAACACACTATGTAGACAGAAAAGGAACACTCCATTCAATTCTAACAATGCTTTCCAATCTTTGAAGCAAATGCTTCACTTTTTAGACAAACACATATTAGGTTCTCAGGAAAGCCTCTAAAGAATTATGTACACTTTCAAAAGAAAGTGCTTATCCTTTAAAGAACAGCATTTAGACAGAAATGCAACTCTCCATTCACTTGTAACAATGCTTTACACTTTTGGAAGCAAGTGCTTCTCATTTGAGAGAAACACATATGCGTTTCTCAGAAAAGCTTCTAAAAAATTAGGTACACTTTCCAAAAAAAGTGCTTATCTTTTAAAGAACAAGACTTAGACAGAAATGTAATACTCCATTTTCTACTAACAATGGTGTGGACAGTTTGAAGCAAGTGCTTCTCTTTTGCGAGAAATGAATGAGCATTTCTATCTGAAGCTTCTAAAGAAATAAGTACACTTTCCAAAAAAACAGGGCCCATCTTTCAAAGTACAGCCTTTGGACAGAAATGCAACACTCCCTTCACTTCTAATAATGCCTTGCACTGTTGGAAGCAAGTGCTTCTCTTTTGAGAGAAACGCACATGTGTTTCTCTGGAAAGCTTCTAAAGAATTATGTACACTTTCAAAAGAAAGTGCTTATCTTTCAAAGTACAGTGTTTAGAAACTACTAACAATGCTTTCCCATCTTTGAAGCAACTGCTTCAATTTTAAGAAATACACACAAGCGTATCTCAGGAAAGCCTCTGGAGAATTATGTACACTTTCAAAACAAAGTGCTTATCCTTTAAAGAACAGCATTTAGACAGAAATGCAACTATCCACTCACTTGTAACAATGCTTTACACTGTTAGAAGCAAGTGCTTCTCATTTGAGAGAAACACATATGCCTTTCTTAGAAAAGCTTCTAAAAAGTTAGGAACATTTTCTGCCAGGTGATGGTGGTGCACTCCTTTAATCCCAGCACTCGGGAGGCAGAGGCAGGTGGATTTCTGTGAGTTCAAGATCAGCCTGGTCTACAAGAGCTAGTTCCAGGACAGGCTCCAAAGCCACAGAGAAACCCTGTCTCAAAAAACCTAAAAAACAGTTAGGTATATTTTCAAAAGAAAGTGCTTATCTTTCAAAGTACAGCATTTAGACAAAAATGTAATACTCCATTATCTTCTAACAGTGCTTTGGACAGTTTGAAGCAAGTGCTTCTCTTTTGCGAGAAATGAATGAGCATTTCTATCTGAAGCTTCTAAAGAAATGAGTACACTTTCCAAAAACAGTGCCTATCTTTCAAAGTACAGCATTCAGATGGAAATGCAACACTCCCTTCACTTCTAACACTGCTTTGCACTCTTTGAAGTAAGTGCTTCTCTTTTGAGAGAAAGGCATATGGGTTTCTCAGGAAAGCTTCTATAGAATTACATACACTTTCAAAAGAAAGTGCTTATCTTTCAAAGTACAACATTTAGACAGAAATGTAACACACCATTCCCTTCTAACAATGCTTTACATTGTTAGGAACAAGTGTTTCTCTTTTGAGAGAAACGCATGTGTGTTTCTATCTGAAGCTTCTAAAGAAATAGGTACATTTCTTTAAAAAAAAAGTGTTTATGTTTCAAAGGAAAGCCTTTAGACCGAAACACAATACTACATTCCCTTCCAGCAATCCATTACATTTTTCAAAGCAAGAGCTTCTGTATTGGGAGAATCATACATGTGTTTCTCTGGAAAGGTTTTAAAGAATTATGTACACTTTCAAAAGAAAGTGCTTATTTTTCAAAGCACTGCATTTATACAGAAATGCAACACTCAATTCACTACTGACAATGCTTTCCAATCTTTGAAGCAAGTGCTTCACTTTTGAGACAAACACATATGCATATCTCAGGAGAGCCTCTTGAGAATTATGTACACTTTCAAAAGAAAGTGCTTATCTTTTAAAAAAACATTACGTAGACAGAAATGTAATACTCCGTTTCCTTCTAACAATGCTTTGGACAGTTTGAAGCAAGTGTTTCTCTTTTGTGAGAAACGAGTGAACATTTCTATCTGAAGCTTCTAAAGAAATAAATACATTTTCCAAAAACAATGCCCATCTTTCAAAGTACAGCATTTAGACAGAAATGCAACAATCCCCTCACTTTGAAAAATGTGTTGCACTGTTAGAAGCAAGTGCTACTCTTTTGAGAGAAAAGCACATGTGTTTCTCTTGAAATATTTTAAAGAATTATGTACACTTTCAAAAGAAAGTCCTTATTTTTCAACAAACAGCATTTAGAAGGAACTACAACACTCCATTCACTTCTAAAAATGCTATACGTTTTTTGGATCAAGTGCTTCTCTTTTTTTCTTTTTTTTTATTAAAAATTTCCGACTCCTTCCTGCCTCCCATTTACCCCCCTCCCCCTCCATCTCCTGTCCAGAGAGCAATAAGGGTTCCATGCCCTGTGGGAAGTCCAAGTTCCTCCTCCCTCCATCCAGGTCTAGGAAGGTGAGCAACCAAACAGGCCAGGCCCCACCAAAGCCAGTATGCGTAGTAGGATCCAAATCCAGTGTCATTATCCTTGGCTTCTCAGCAGCCCTCATTGTCCACCATGACCAGGGAGACTGGTTTTTATCTCATGCTTTTTCAGTCCCAGTCCAGCTGGGCTTGGTAAGCTCCGAATAGATCAGCCCCACCATCTCAGTGGATGGGAGCCCTCCTCGCAGACCAGACTTCCTTGCTCATGTTTTCCCTCCTTCTGCTCCTCATTTGGACCTTGGGAGCTCAGTCCGGTGCACCAATGTGTGGCTCTGTCTCTATCTCCATCCATCGCCAGATGAAGGTTCCCTCACGGTCCTGACTTTCTTTCTCATGTTCTCCCTCCTTCTGCTCCTTGTCAGGACCTTGGGAGCTCAGTCTGGTGCTCCAATGTGGGGTTCTGTCTCTATCTCCATCCATCGCCAGATGAAGGTTCTATGGTGATATGCAAGATAATCATCAGTATGTCTATGGGATCTGTCCTTTTCTGACTCTCTCTCCTCAGCTGCCCATGAAACTAGCTGTGGGCATCTCCCTGGATACCTGGGAACCCCTCTAGAGTCAAGTCTCTTAATAATTCTAAGATGGTTCCCTTAATTAGGATATATGCTTCCCTGCTCCCATATCCACACTTCCTATATCCCAAGCATCCCATTCCCCCAAGCTCTCCCTATCCTCCCCTTCATGCTTTTCTCTCCCCATCTCCCCTTGCCCCCAACCCATCCCACCCTCAAGTTTCAATTTTTGCCAGGCAAACTTGTCTACTTCCAATATCCAGGAGGATAAATATATGTTTTTCTTTCGATTCACCTTCTTATTGTCTTCTCAAGGATCACGAATTATAGGCTCAATGTCCTTTATTTATGGCTAAAACCCGATTATGAGTGACTACATCCCATGTTCATCTTTTTGGGTCTGGGTTACCTCACTCAGAATAGTGTTTTCTATTTCCATCCATTTGCATGCAAAATTCAAGATGTCATTGTCTTTTACCACCGAGTAGTACTCTAATATGTATATATTCCACACTTTCTTCATCCATTCTTCCACTGAAGGGCATCTAGGTTGTTTCCAGGTTCTGGCTATTACAAATAATGCTGCTATAAACATAGTTGAACAAATGCTTTTGTAGTATGATTGGGCATCTCTTGGGTAAATTCCCAAGAGTGGAATTGCTGGGTCCTGGGGTAGGTTGATCCCAAATTTCCTGAGAAACCACTACACTGCTTTCCAAAGTGGTTGCCTGCCACAGACCGTCTCTCTTGGAGACCACTGACCATGGGAGAACAGGAGTGAAGGCTAGGAGAAATCAGGAATCGGCAAGGAAATGACAGACACACTCAATAAGATTGAATATGCTGCTGCAATTTTACTGAATTCATGTTTTCATTATATAGTATTCAAACAAAGAACAAACCAGAAGGTCATGTGTCATCAGTTGGCACAGTATGAGAGCTTCTTTTAGTCACAATATCAGGGGCAGGTGTTAGACACAAAACAACCTTGGAAAAAGAAATCTTGTCCTTGGGAACTTAAGCTTCAGACAAGTGGAGCACTCTATGCTGCTTTTCAGACCTTGAGTCTCTAAGATTAGCACTTAATGTTTCAACTAACTTTGAGTTATGTCTCACAGTTAAAACTTCAAGGCCCTGAGAGAATGAAGAGGCCTGAAATGTCACGATTCTACTCCAAGACTCTGTGGGAAAGAAGAGGACTGACATGTCATGATTTTACTTCATAATTTACTCAACTTCTCCTATCATGAGCTCTTTCTGTTTTAGGGTATCCATATGTTCCCCCAGAGAGCAAGTCAAAGTCCAATATGTCCTCAGTAGTTTTGTTATCATTGGTAATGTCTTAAAACTTCTTGATCTGCTGGCAAGATAAAAGAACAACACAGAATACAGAAACAAAGAACAGAAAGCTCAATACAGCACCAGGGCTAGTGAAGGCAAGTTTGCTGATCCAGAATCAAGACTGTGGCTGATTTCCAGGGAACCACCTGGGGCTCAGCTCCTGGGAGCGCAGAACCCAACCCTTCAGCATCGTTCCACCTTACCAGCATTTATCTGCTACACAGGTGTGACAGCCGTGGGCATAGCAGTTGCCCAAGTGTGCATTCCCACCAGCAATGGATGAGAGTACCCCCTACCCCACAACCTCTCCAGCAAAGGCTATCATTGGTGTTTTTGATTTTAGCCAATCTGACAGGTGTAAGATGGTATCTCAAAGTTGTGTTGAATTGCATTTCCCTGATTGCTAAGGAGGTTGAGCATGACCTTACCTGTCTTTTAGCCATTTGGACTCCTTCTGTTGAGAATTCTCTGTTCAGTTCAGAGCCCCATTTTTTAAATGGGTTAATTAGCATTTTGAAGTCTAGTCTCTTGAGTTCCTTATATATTTTAGAGATCAGACCTTTGTCAGTTGCAGGGTTGATGAAGATCTTTTCCAAGTCAGTAGGCTGCCTTTTTTACTTAGTGACAGTGTCCTTTGCTTTACAAAAGCTGCTCAGCTTCAGGAGGTCCCATTTATTCAATGTTGCCCTTAATGTCTGTGCTGCTGGGTTTAAACATAAGAAACGGTCTCCTGTGCCCATATGTTGTAGAGTACTTCCCACTTTCTCCTCTATCAGGCTCAGTGTGTTCTGATTAATGTTGAGGTCTTTAATCCATTTGGACTTGAGTTTTGTGCATGGTGATAGACACGGATCTACCTTCATTCTTCTACAGGTTGACATCCAGTTATGCCAGCACCATTTGTTGAAGATGTTCTCTTTCTTCCATTGTGTACTTATGGTTCCTTTATCAAAAATCAGGTGTTCATAGATTTGTGGGTTAAGATCAGGGTCTTCTGTTCGATTTCATTGGTCAACTTCTCTGTTTTTATGCAAATACCAAGCTGTTTTCAGTAGTCTGTATTAGAGTTTGTAGTCAGGGATGGTAATGCCTCCAGAAGTTCCTTTGTTGTATAAGACTGTTTTGGCTATCCTGGGTTTCTTGTTTTTCCATATAAAGTTGATTATGGTCCTCTCAAGGTCTGTGAAGAATTTTGTTGGGACCTTGATGGGGATTGCATTGAATCTATAGATTGCTTTTGGTAGAATTGCCATTTTTACTATGTTGTTTCTCCCAGTCCACGAGCAAGGGAGATCCTTCCATTTTCTGGTATCCTCTAAAATTTCTTTCTTCAGAGAATTAAAGATCTTGTCAAATAGATCCTTCATTTCCTTGGTTAGAGTTACCCCAAGATATTTTATGCTATTTGTGGCTATCATGAAAGGTGATACTTCTCTGATTTAACTCTCTGATTCCTTGTCGTTTGTGTATAGGAGGGCGACTGATTTTTTGGAGTTGATCTTGTATCCCACCACATCACTGAAGGAGTTTATCAGCTGTAGGAGTTCTTTGGTGGAGGTTTTTGGGTCTCTTATGTACACTATCATATCATCTGCAAATAACAAAAGTTTAACTTCTTCATTTCCAATTCGAATCCACTTGATTCCCTTATGTTGTCTTATTGCTATTGCTAGAACCTCAAGCACTATATTGAAGAGATAAGGAGAGAGTAGACAGTCTTGTCATGTTCCTGAATATAGTGGGATAGCCTTGAGTTTCCATTTATTTTGATGTTAGCTGTCGGCTTGCTGTAAATAGCCTTTATTATATTTAGGAATGACACATGTATCCCTAATCTCTCCAAGACCTTTATCATAAAGGAGTGTTAAATTTTGTCAAATGCTTTTTCAGCATCTAATGAGATTATCATATGTATTTTATCCTTCAGTTTATTTATATGATGGATTACATTGATAGATTTTCGTATGTTGAACCAGCCCTGCATCTCTGGGATGAAGCCTACTTGATCATAATGAATAATTTTTCTAATGTGTTCTTGGATTCTGTTTGCCACTATTTTATTGAGAATTTTTATGTCAATGTTCATGAGTGAGATTGGCCTGTAATTCTCTTTCTTGGTTGAGTCTTTGTGTGGTTTAGGTATCAGGGTAACTGTAGCCTCATAAAAGGAATTTGGCAAAGACTGTTCTGTTTCTATATTATGAAATACCTTAAGGAGTATAGGTATTAGGTCTTCTTGGAAGTTCTGGTAGAATTCCACATTGAAACCATCTGGTCCTGGGCTCTTTTTGGTAGGGAGGTTTCTGATAACAGTTTCTAATTCTTCGCAACTAACAGGACTATTTAGAGGATTTACCTGGTCCTGGTTTAACTTTGGTATATGGTATTTATCTAAAAAACTGTCCATTTCTTTTACATTTTCCAATTTTGTGGCATACAGGCTTTTGTAGTAAGATCTAATGATTCTCTGAATTTCCTTTGTGTCTGTGGTTATATCCCCGTTTTCAGTTCTGATCTTATTAATTTGCATGTTCTTCCTCTGCCATTTGATTAGTTTGGCTAAGGGTTTGTCAATCTTGTTGATTTTCTCCAAGAACCAGCTTCTTGTTTCATTGATTCTTTGGATTGTTTTCTGTGTTTCTATTTTGTTGTTTTCTGCCCTCATTTTGATTATTTCCAGTCTTCTACTTCTCCTAGGTGAGTCTGCTTCTCTTTTTTCCAAAGCTTTCAGGTGTGCTGTTTAGTCTACAATGAGTGCTTTCTCTGTTTTCTTTAAGTGGGCACTTAGTGCTATGAACTTTCCTCTTAGCACTGCTTTCATTGTGTCCCATAGGTTTGAGTATGTTGTGTCTTTGTTTTCATTACATTCAAGAAAGACTTTAATTTCTTTCTTTATGTCTTCCTTGACCCAGGTGTGGTTCAGTTGTTGACTGTTCAGTTTCCATGAGTTTGTGGGCTTTCTGGGGGTAGCATTGTTGTTGATTTCTAATTTTAATCCATGGTGATCCGATAAGACAGGTGATTACTAATATTTTTTAAGTTTGCTTTGTTATCAAGTATATGGTCAATTTTTGAAAAGGTTCCATGAGCCTCAGAGAAGAAGGTATATTCCTTCCTATTTGGGTGGAATGTTCTATAGATGTCTGTTAAGTCCATTTGGTTCATTACCTCCATTAAGTCTTTCAATTCTCTGTTAGGTTTCTGTATGATCCTGTCCATTGGTGAGAGAGGAGTGTTGAAGTCTCCAACTATTAGTGTGTGTGGTTTGATGGCTGCCTTGAGTTCTAGAAGTGTTTCTTTTACATAAGTGGGAGCTTTTATATTAGGGGCATAGATATTCAGGATTGAGACTTCATTCTGAAGGATTTTTCCTGTTATGAGTATAAAGTGTCCCTTTCCATCTCTTCTCATTGATTTTAGTTTGTAATCAACTCTGTTAGAAATTAGTATGGCCACACCGGCTTGTTTCTTAGGTCCATTTGCTTGATAAAACTTTTCCCAACCCTTTTCTCTGAGTAGATGTCTGTCTTTGTGGTTGAGGTGTGTTTCTTGTAAACAGCAGAATGTTGGATCCTGTTTTCATATCCAATCTCTTAGCCTGTGTCTTTTTTATAGGTGAATTGAGTCCATTGATATTAAGTGATGTTAATGACCAGTGGTTGTTAACTCCGGTCATTTTTTTTGTAGTAGAGTTTGTGTGTTTCCCTTCTTCTAGTTGTGCTGATGAAGGGTCACTAGATGCCTGAGTTATATTGGGCATTTTTGGACTCCTTGGTTTGTGATTTTCCTTCTATTACTTTCTGCAAGGCTGGATTTGTGGCTACGTATTGTTTAAATCTGTTTTTGTCCTGGAATATCTTGTTTTCTCTATCAATCGTGAATGCAAGCTTTGCTGGCTATAGTAGTCTAGGCTTGCATCCATGTTCCCTTAGTGTCTGTAGAACATCTATCCAAGCTCTTGTGGCTTTCATGGTTTCCATGGTTTCCATTGAGAAATCAGGTGTAATTCTTTTAGGTTTCCCTTTATATGTTACTTGATCTTTTTCCTTTGCAGCTCTTAATATCTGTTCTTTATTCTGTATGTTTTGTGTTTTGATTATTATATGGCGTGGAGATGCTTTCTTTTGATCCAGTCTATTTGGTGTTCTGTAGGCTTCTTGTACCTTCATAGGAACATCCTTCTTTAGGTTGGGTAAGTTTTCTTCTATAATTTTGTTGAATATGTTTTCTGGGCCTTTGAGTTGTAATTCTTCTCCTTCTTCTACCCCAATTATTCTTAGGTTTGGTCTTTTTATGGTGTTCCAGATTTCCTGGATGTTTTGTGTTAAGAATTTGTTAGATTTGTTTAGTTCTTTAATCTGTGAATTTATTTCCTTTATAGTATGTTCAGAGTCCGAGATTCTTTCTTCCATCTCTTGTATTCGGTTGGAAATTCTTGTCTCTGAAGTTTCTGTTCATTTACTCAGAGTTTCCATTTCCAGTCTTCCCTCAGATTGTGTTTTCTTCATTACCTCCATTTCATTTATCAGGTCTTGTACTGTTTCCCTTACCTGTTTGATTGCTTTTTCTTGTTTTTCTTGTTTTTCTTGGGTATCTTTGAGAGATTTATTTATTTCGTCTACCTTTTTGTTTGTCATCTCCATTTCTTTATGGCAGTTTTTTACCTCCTGTTTAAGGTCCTCTATTATTTTCATAAAGTACTGTTGAAGGTCAGTTTCTTCTATCTCTTCTGGGGTAGGGTGTTCAATTCTTGTTGTTTTGGGAATGTCTGGATTGTGGTGATGTCATGTTGCCTTTCATGTTGTGGAGGAGTTCTTGTATTGGCGCCTGCCCATCTCTTCCTTCAAATGGAGCCGGGAGGCGCTTGGTGTCCTAGACCAGTCTTTGCTGAGACTGAATCTGGTTGGATCTCCCCAGTGCCAGAGGAGGACCTATTCCTTGTGTCACAATCTGAAGAAGCCTGCACTCCCTTGCAGGAATCCTCAGACCTGCCTGGAGGCCAGAGTCTGACCCCTTTGGGTGGATGGCCTGGGTACAGGAGCAGGACACCTGAAAACACTAGGGAAGGCTTGGGAGAAGCAGGGACCTGAGAAACAAAGACAAGCCTGCAGAGGGAGCTGGGGGAGGGGGTCTGTGCTCTCTACCAGGGCAGGTTGCCCCAGGGTCCGCACTTACTCACCAGTCCAGATGGAACTCCAGGGCACAGGATCATGGATTCCAGGCAGCCCAGGGATGCCGCCAGGACAAAAGGGCCAAGGTGGGGGCAGGGCAGGATGGAATATCACTCAACGAACCTGGCAGCACAATCTGAAGGAGTCTGCACCCCTCCGCAGGAATCCTCAGACCTGCCTGGAGGCCAGAGTCTGACCCCTTTGGGTGGATGGCCTTAGTACAGGAGCAGGACACCTGAAAACACTAGGGAAGGCAGCCCAGATGGAACTCCAGGGCACAGGGTCAGGGATTCCAGGCAGCCCAGGGATGCAGCCCGGACAAAAGCCTGGAGGAATTCTTGCATTGGCGCCTGCCCATTTCTTCCTCTGAATAATCTCCTTTGGGTCTTCTTTTAGAAGTTCAATTCACCCCAATGAATTCAATTCACTCACCCCAATGAATGATGATCTTCTGGTAGACAGTCAGGTCTCCTTGCAGGCCAAGCAGCTCGCTCTCTAGTTAATTTTCATTTCTAAAGACTTTCATTCACCTCCTTGTCTGCATGTTCTTGTAGCTTCACCCCCTATGTCAGGCTTCCTATATTATATCTCTGTAATTCTTCTATATACGCAGAACCGATTCATCATTTGCCAAACAGCCGATAGCTAAAGTTTAATAAGCCACTCTTCAGCTTTCATTTCCCAGTTGTGATAATATTCTTTCTAAAAGAGAATACAAAAAGAATCTGCATTTTCTATACTCCATTGAGTTTAATGGATATAACCTAGATTTCTCTGATAAGTTGGACCCTCCAAAGGTTTGTTATTGAATCAGAGTAATATGTGATGGCAGCTGCATGTGAGACATGTGAGACATGGTGCCCATGGGTGTCCAGTTCTATGCAGCAGGGGGCCATGCTATGGGCAGCAAGCACAGTTAGCCTTTCATTTCAAGTCCTAAGAAGTATCCGGACCCATCTATGTGGTCACTAACACTGTATTGCACAGGTCAATCTCAGACTGCCCAGATTGCTTAAATGAGCAAATTATCTTCTACAATGCTCTGATTCTGATAGTCTTAGTGAACATTCTAGTTTGAAACTGAGGGTTGTGGCAGACAGATGTAACATGCTTTCTTCTGTCTTTGTTTTTTATTTCTTCTTCTTACTGTATTTTGAAATGATCATTATCCAGAGGGTCCCATGTTTTCAAGCTGGTGAATATGGAATTGGCTTTTATGGCCCTGAGAATTAAAGCTGTCATTAGTTATTGAGTTATTAGTTATTAGGCAGGATTGTCATTGTTATTGGTAACTTAGTGTTTATTTCTATCTTCTAGATGTGCTGGATTATTTCCCTTGTTCTCTCTTGAGACTGTAGAATTATGTTTATTTTGGCAAAATTGTGTTCTGGTATTAGTATTCCTTACATTTGTCCTTGGGTTTTGTTTTTACTGTTGCTTAAAAGCTTCATATACTGCCTAATTAGATGGGAACATCCCTCAACTCACCCAGTTAGGGCACTAATAACAGACCTAGGAAACTAATGTTGAGTTCAGTGGAATGATACATTTGTTGGATATACTTACAGGAGGTGTGTGACTCAGAGGCACCTGCATAAAATAATAAGTCCACCCTAGAATGAGTAAAAACAAAATCTGTGTCCCTGAAGCTCCCTGCATAACTTGCAGGTAGTCATTATCAGGATATTATTCTTTTCCCAGTAATTGTTTATTGCTTCTAGAACCTCAGAGAAAAGACATAGGAATCTTGTCACACTGGAAGATTCCTGAGTCTTGTAAGTTTTGTTACCTGGTTTTCTGCTGTGGGAGAATTGTCTGTATTCTGTCAATCATGTTTTAAATAAATGTTGATTGGCAATTGGTCAGGCAGGATGTATAAGTGGGACAACCAGACAGGAAGTAGAGGCACGGAAATGAGAACAGGAGTATTCTGGGAAGAAGGAAGCTCCCTCCACAGTCCTGCCCAGACCACCGAAGAAGCAGGATGTGCCTGCCCCACTGAAAAAGGTACTGAGCCATGTGACTAACATAGGTAAGAATAATGGGTTAATATAAGTTAAAAGAGTTAATAAAAAGCCTGAGCTAATGGGCCAATCAGACATGCCTGTAATCTCAACACTGGAAACTTAGAAAGATTACAGTGTAAATACAGTATGGGTTGTGCAGTGAATCCAAAGACAAAATGATTGACACAGGGAAACTGTATCCAAAACAGGAAGTGTAATATACAAGCACACATCAAATGTAAACAACCCACAGAAATCCTTTCTATCTTATTAAGTAATTCTTGTTAAAACTCCCATTTTTATAGTATTCATGGACCAATTTATAGTCATACATAAAAATAATAACATGGTTTCTGAAGACTTACAGATCTTCAGTATATTTTGTTGGTACATATATGTATGTGGTGGGTGTGCATTTATATATACACTCACATGTGTCAGGGGACACGCGTGTATAAATATGTGGAGGCAGAGGTTGGTGTAGGTTAAATTCTTGGATCCTTCACTATCTAATATACTGATTCATGAGACAGAGTCTATCACTTTAACCCAGAGTTCAGGGATTCTAATCTAGCCAGCCAGCTTGTTCTTGAAACCCCATTTCCATCTCAATATCACTACATGGATAACAGGCAAGCTTCCAAACATGCAATCATTTATGTGGATGCAATGGATCCCAACTCTGGTCTTCAGTTATGAGGCAGACACTTTTCCAACTGAGACACATCTTCATCAGATCTTCATCCCTGAAATACAGATTTCAATATCTTCTGTTTGTTACTTAGTTTCTTCAGAAAATGTTTTGCTATGAAGCTCAGTCTTGTCTTGAACCTACTATATAGCTAATGTTTGCCTTCAACTCAAGTTCCTCATTCCTTAGCCTCCTAAGCCTAGGTTGCCATTCCTAGGTATCAGTTGCCTTTCAGTGTTTATTTTGCTACTTAATATTTATCACAAAGTTGAACATAGGAGTCTTGTCTGTGAGTGCAATACTGAAAAGGTTATCTCTAAATCCTCTTCAATGATCTATGACATTAAGTGAAATAAAGACTTGGAAGGAACCATGGGACCTTGGATGTTACTAGTGAAGGTGTTTTGTGTTTATTAAGTTGACATAGAGCAAGCAATCCATTCTGGCTGGAAATGTGTGTAAGTGTTGCTAAAAGTGTTCAGAAAACAATGAGGTGAGTGAGTCCTGCCCTACAATCCTTTGTGCAGACATTCATTTGGCCTTTCCTGAACAAGGTGTCCCTTCACTGCTCTAAATGGTGTCTTTTAATCCCAGGATGCAAAAATATTTTTATTGTAAGAACACTGAGAGGGTACATTTCTAAAATTCTTGTTGAATGTGAGGTCTTTGATTATAGGATTGTGATTCATTCTACTCTAGCCTTGTTTAAAAAAATACAAAATAAATCTATTCCACGCTACAGTTTTGAAGGTATCCTAGAGATTTTCTGTAATTATCCCTAAACTTGGTGTCTCCTTTATTTACTTGTCTTTAAGTTATTATTTTTACATTTTTTATCTGCTTTGGAGACAAATTAATGCCTCTAACTTTAATGTGAACTGCATTCCACTTTAATATGAACTATATTCCACTCTGATAGTATGTTATCATAGTGATATTTTTTGAGACACATCATAGTGTCCACTATGAAAATAGCCTAATGATTTTAAATAAGCCAACATATCAAAATGTGTAGTGATTGGGAGCGGTAAGCTGCATTCCCGCCAGGCTCCTGGCCACCTGACTAGCTTAAAACCCAAAATAACAACACACAAAATGTATTCATTTAACCACTGTCTGGCCCATTAGTTTCAGCCTTTTACTCATATCTTGACTAACCCATATCGAATAATCTGTGGTGTCTTACTAGGAAAGATTCAGCATGTCTGACCTGGTGACTGGCTTCATGGTGACTGGCTCCCTGAGAAGAGGCACAGCAGTCTGACTAACTTAGGAGAGGCATGGCATCTGACTGAGCCATCTACCTCACTTCCTTCTTCCTGTTCTGTCTACTCCACCCACCTAAGGGCTGGCCCATTAAATGGGCCAAGGCAATTTCTTTATTAACGAATGAAATCAACACAAACAGAAGACTCTCCCACATCATTTCCCTTTTTTCTGTTTAAACAAAAAAGGCTTCAACTTTAACATAGCAAAATTACATATAACAAAACAGTTATCAAGTAAGAATTATAGTTATAGTATTAATATCTACTTTATCTTTTATCATAACTAAGGAAAATAACTATAACTATCTATCTATTCTTCAACTCCATCAAAAACTCCAGAAGGATATATTACCTAGGTGAACAAGAAGTAAGCTTCTTCTAAAACTCTAGAAATCACAGAGATATCTCACTGCCTGGACAGTCACCCAAAGTTCCTCTGTACCGTTGGGGCATCCGTCTTCGGCCTACAGGCCCATAGTATCCAGCAGACATTTCCATGAAGCAGGAAATTTCAAAGGCAGTTCAGTCAGTATCTGCTGTGTCCTGCAGAATGTCTTGCAGACTCTTTCATGAATCAGGAACCCTGAAAAATCATCTCACCTATAGGCAAGTTCAGCAGTCCTCTCTCTGAGGGTTCTCTGTTTCCAGTTTATGCAATAGTCCAGGCAAGAGCAGTTTCTTGCCAAAATGGCTATCAAACTCCATAAGGAGCCTCTTCGATGCCCATCTTCCTCTTGAAGTAGCTGGTGCTGCCAGGAGCAGATGTGCCTCATTGTCATGAAAAGCCCTAAGTTATTAAAACATTTAAAAATGCCATATTCTGTAGTCTTTGAAAGATATTAAGAATGTCTATTTAAAATCTATCTAAGCATATCTAGAAAATCTAACTAACATGACTACAAGTTTGACTATTATTGATGATTTTCCATTAACAACCTATATTTCCTGATTATACATTACATTTTTTAATGAACTACATAATCACAATACCTCAATCAGTATCAGAAATACATATACATATAATAAAATTGACCTTAAATTTAAATCACTAAAGCAAAATCCATATTAATGCAAATTATTCATATCTATATCACATCCCCCTTTAAATGTAAAAGAACATTATAAACAATATTTGGGAATATGGGCATAGTTTTTTCTCTCCAAATGTTTCAAGCTGAATGGTGATGCTGTTAATCAGATCTTTCATGGTGTAACCTGTGTGCCAGGTTCATCTCAGTCATCAATTAGGTGAAGTAATTTTTGAAGGTGTTCATAGCAACCTTTCAGGAGTTCATGGTCTATCATACCATACTGGGATAGAAGCAATCCCCAGGGTCTCATTTTCTGTAAAAACAAAAGAAGATTCTCTTTTCCAAAGTATCATATCCTTAGATCCAAATTCTGAATTCAAGGTATTTTCAAAATATCTATGTTGGATTAGTTCAGCAGCATTTATAAACAAATATCTTTTAGTATCTGTTGCTCCTTCCTCAGCATTCAAACAATTCAAAGAGAGCATAATAGCATGCAGTATCAAGATTCTCTGTGCATTTTCTATCTTTATGTGGCTTTACTTTAACCTCTATTTCTTTTATTTTTAATTTTATTTTTTGAGACAGGTTCTCTGTATATCTTTGTCCTGAAATAACTCTTTAGACCATGGCAACTGTCCCAGAGAAAAGAGGCGGGGCAATTTGACTGAGCCATCAACCTCACTTCCTTCTTCCTGTTCTGTCTACTCCACCCACCTAAGGGCTGGCCCATTAAATGGGCCAAGGCAGTTTCTTTATTAAAGTATGAAATCAACATAAACAGAAGACTCTCCAACATCAAAAATGTAACTGGTTTCTGTGTATACAGATTGCCAAATATATTTTAAATGTTGATGATGATGAATAATACATAATTTTATATTTAATATGACTGAATGATTCTTTTCATATATTCGTTAGCAGAAGGAAGGAAGTAAAAATTGAGGGTGTTGTATAAGACATTGGCAATGTGACTATAACAAAGTGAAGTCTGATAGTTCTCTCAGCTGTCTAAAGCATAGTCCTCATGTCTCTGCTCTCCCATAGAGGGCATAGTGCTTCTCGAATTTAGAGGCAATCAGACAATAGGATACATGTGTTAAAATACTCTTTTTCACACAATAAAAAGGCTTCCTTTCCAAGTCCTATGTAAAAACCCTCCACACAAGCCAGGCGGTGGTGGCGCATGCCTTTAATCCCAGCACTCGGGAGGCAGAGGCAGGTGGATCTCTGTGAGTTGCGAGGCCAGCCTGGTCTACAAGAGCTAGTTCCAGGACAGGCTTTTAAAAAGCTACAGAGAAACCCTGTCTCGAAAAACAAAAAGAAAAAAAAGAAAAAAAACCCTCTACACAGGGACACATGATTGTTTTCACCAGCTGGGCCCATTGGCAACTCAATGAGAGAATGGAGGTCACATTTAATTTCCATAATTATGGAAATTGTTTAGCAGCTGGTATTTCTTTTCTGTTTAACCTTTCTATAGAAATATATATTTGATAAAATGGATTTTAGAATAAGGATCAGTCTATTTTTGTGCCTACCTTGCAGGAAAAGTAAATACAGAAAGGAGCCTTCTCTCATGAGCTATGAAAAAGTAGAAAAAACAAGGAAGGCCAAGGAGATGTCTCAGAGAAGAAGACACCTACAAGAAGACCTGAGTTCATGTGTCTGCAATTCCAGTGGTTTTTCTGTGAAATGATGAAACATGATAGCAGATCTACAAGAGTTCCTGGGCCAGATAGACATACAACAAAGGAGCAAGCTTACTCAAAGTGAATGAGAAGACGAAAAACCCAACGTTGTCCTCTGACTCCCACATGTATGCTGTATACAAACACATGCTCAAGCACACACACAGAGAAAAGACAGACAAACACATGAACAAGTGCACACACAAACACAAATACACATGCAGGCACACACATGCATAAATTAAAACAGAACTTTCATCCATTAAGTCAAGTTTCATTGAATATCATTTTGATGAACAATGCTATCCCATTTTATGTTGGTTAAATGAGAAACGTATTTGAACTGAGTGGTGACAGCAGTGTGATGGTCTTTACGTCTGAGTTATTTACTTCCATGGTACAGCCTTGTCACCTCACAAAAGCTTCAAGCTGTTCCATGTGTTTATCAAAAATTGAAACTCTAAAACCCTATGCACTGGAAGAGAGTCTTAAAATAATGTATGCTAAATGACAGAAAAATGGTTACTCTAATAAGATTTTAATAATCATAACCATTACCTAATTGCAAGTGTGCAACTCTGGGGTCTTGTTCTTGTCAAACTATAGACCAAATACATTTGACATCATGATTCTCATTTTAAATTCCTCAATGACTTTTGTTCTTAATTTCATGGCTTTGCACTCTACAACCAATGAAAACCCAGCCAGCTTCAGGCTTTGCCCTTGAAACACAGACAATGGAGTTTGACCTGGAAACTAAAATATATCAAGCTGGTATTCCATTTCTAATTGATATTGCACAGACTTGCCTTTTTAAAAAATAACTACAGAATCTTCTATCGTGTTTTCCCGGGAAAACTTCATTTTGGAAAAGTAGACTTAAACAGGATCCAACATTCTGCTGTTTACAAGAAACACACCTCAACCACAAAGACAGACATCTACTCAGAGTAAAGGGTTGGGAAAAAGGTTTATCAAGCAAATGGAACTAAGAAAAAAGCCGGTGTGGCCATACTAATTTCTAACAGAGTTGACTTCAAACTAAAATCAATGAGAAGAGATGGAAAGGGACACTTTATACTCATTACAGGAAAAATCCTTCAGAATGAAGTCTCAATACTGAATATCTATGCCCCTAATACAAAAGCACCCACTTATGCAAAAGAAACATTACTAGAACTCAAGGCAGCAATCAAACCAAACACACTGATAGTGGGAGACTTCAACACTCCTCTCCCACCAATGGACAGGTCAATCTGACAGAAACCTAACAGAGAATTAAGAGACTTAATAGAGGTAATGAAACAAATGGACTTAACAGACATCTATAGAACATTACACCCAAACAGGAAAGAATATACCTTCTTCTCTGTGGCTCATGGAACCTTTTCGAAAATTGACCACATACTCGGTAACAAAGCAAACTTCCACAGTTACAAACACCACCTGCATCTTATCGGATCACCATGGATTAAAATTAGAATTCAACAACAATGCTACCCCCAGAAAGCCTACAAACTCATGGAAACTGAATAGTCAACTACTGAACCACACCTGGGTCAAGGAAGAAATAAAGAAAGAAATTAAAGTCTTCCTTGAATTTAATGAAAATGAAGACACAACATACTCAAACTTAAGGGACACTATGAAAGCAGTGCTAGGAGGAAATTTCATAGCACTAAGTGCCCACTTAAAAAAATGGAGAAAGCACACATTGGAGACTTAACAGCACACCTCAAAGCTCTAGAAAAGAAAGAAGCAGACTCACCTAGGAGGAGTAGAAGACTGGAAATTATCAAACTGAGGGCAGAAATCAACAAAATAGAAACACAGAAAACAATCCAAAGAATAAATGAAATAAAAAGCTGGTTCTTGGAGAAAATCAACAAGATTGAGAAACCCATAGCCAAACTAATCAAACGGCAAAGAGAGAACACACAAATTAATAAGATCAGAAATGAAAAGGGGGACATAACCACAGACACAGAGGAAATTCAGAGAATCATTAGATCTTACTACAAAAGCCTGTATGCCACAAAATTGGAAAATGTAAAAGGAATGGACACTTTTTAGATAAGTACCATATACCAAAGTTAAACCAGGACCAGGTGAACAATCTAAATAGTCCTGTTAGTCGCGAAGAATTAGAAACTGTTATCAGAAACCTCCCTACCAAAAAAAAAGCCGAGGAACAGATGGTTTCAATGCAGAATTCTACCAGAACTTCCAAGAAGACCTAATAGCTATACTCCTTAAGGTATTTCATAATATAGAAACACAAGAGTCACTGCCAAATTCCTTCTATGAAGCTACAGTTACCCTGATACCTAAACCACACAAAGACTCAACCAAGAAAGAGAATTACAGGCCAATCTCACTCATGAACATCGATGCAAAAATTCTCAATAAAATACTGGCAAACAGAATCCAAGAACACATTAGAAAAATTATCCACTATGATCAAGTAGGCTTCATCCCAGTGATGCAGGGCTGGTTCAACATATGAAAATCTATCAATGTAATCCATCATATAAATAAACTGAAGGATAAAAACCATATGATCATCTCATTAGATGCAGAAAAAGCATTTGACAAAATTCAACACCACTTTATGATAAAGATCTTGGAGAGATTAGGGATACATGTGTCATTCCTAAATATAATAAAGGCTATTTACAGCAAACCGACAGCTAACATCAAATTAAACGGAGAGAAACTCAAGGCCATCCCACTAAATTCAGGAACACGACAAGGCTGTCCACTCTCTCCTTATCTCTTCAATATAGTGCTTGAAGTTCTAGTGATAGCAATAAGACAACACAAGGGGATGAAGGGTTTTCGAATTGGAAAGGAAGAAGTTAAACTTTCGTTATTTGCAGATGATATGATAGTGTACATAAGCTACCCGAAAAACTCCACCAAAGAACTCCTACAGCTGATAAACTCCTTTAGTATCATGGTGGGATACATGATCAACTTCAAGAAATCAGTTGCCCTCCTATATACAAAGGATAAGGAAGCAGAGAAAGAAATCAGAGAAGCGTCACCTTTCACGACAGCCACAAATAGCATAAAATATCTTGGGGTAACTCTAACCAAGGAAGTGAAAGACCTATTGACAAAAACTTTAAGTCTTTGAAGAAAGAAATTGAAGAGGATACCAGAAAATGGAAGGATCTCCCTTGCTCTTGGATTGGGAGGATCAACATAGTAAAAATGGCAATACTAACAAAGGCAATCTATAGATTCAATGCAATCCCCTTAAAGATCCCATCAAAATTCTTCACAGATCTTGAGAGGACAATAATCAACTTTATATGGAAGAACAAGAAACCCAGGAGAGCCAAAACAATCTTATACAATAAAGGAACTTCTGGAGGCATTACCATCCCTGACTTCAAACTCTATTACAGAGCTACAGTATTGAAAACAGCTTGGTATTGGCATAAAAATAGAGAAGTCAACAAATGGAATCGAATAGAAGACCCAGATCTTAACTCACAAACCTATGAACACCTGATTTTTCATAAAGGAGCTAAAAGCATACAATGGAAGAAAGAAGCATCTTCAACAAATGGTGCTGCCATAACTGGATGTCAACCTGTAGAAAAATGAAAGTAGATCCATGTCTATCACCATGCACAAAAATCCCAAATGGATTAAAGACCTAAATATCAATCTGAACATACTGAACCTGTTAGAGGAGAAAGTGGGAAGTACTCTACAACATTTGGGCACAGGAGACTGCTTCCTACGTATAGCCCCAGCAGCACAGACATAAGGGCAACATTGAATAAATGGGACCTCCTGAATCTGAGCAGCTTCTGTCAAGCAAAGGACACTGTCACTAAGACAAAAAGGCAGCCTACTGACTGGGAAAAGATCTTCACCAACCCCACAACAGACAAAGGGCTGATCTCCAAAATATATAAGGAACTCAAGAGACTAGACTTTAAAATGCTAATTAACCCAATTAAAATATGGGGCACTGAACTGAACAGAGAATTCTCAACAGAAGAAGTTCGAATGGCCAAAAGACACTTAACTTAAGGAGGCATGCTCAACCTCCTTAGCAATCAGGGAAATGCAAATCAAAACAACATTGAGATACCATCTTACACCTGTCAGATTGGCTAAAATCAAAAACACCAATGATAGCCTTTGCTGGAGAGGATGTGGAGTAAGGGGTACACTCATCCATTGCTGGTGGGAATGCAAACTTGTGCCAGCCTGCTTTGGAATGCAGTGTGGAGGTTTCTCAGGAAATTTGGGATCAACCTACCCCAGGACCCAGCAATTCCCACTAGTTGGGAATTTACCCAAGAGATGCCCAATCATATTACAAAAGCATTTGTTCAACTATGTTTATAGCAGCATTATTTGTAATAGCCAGAACCTGGAAACAACCTAGATGCTCTTCAGTGGAAGAATGGATGAAGAAAGTGTGGAATATATACATATTAGAGTACTACTCGGCGGTAAAAAAACAATGACATCTTGAATTTTGCATGCAAATGGATGGAAATAGAAAACACCATCCTGAGTGAGGTAACCCAGGCCCAAAAAGATGAACATGGGATGTACTCACTCATAATTGTTTTCTAGCCATAAATAAAGGACATCGAGCCTATAATTCGTAAAAAAAAAAAAAAAATCCTAGAGAAGATATATAAGAAGGTGAATCCAAAGAAAAACATATAGTTATCCTCCTGGATACTGTAAGTAGACAAGATTGCGGGACTAAAAATGGGAACTTGGGGGTGGGCTGGGATGGGGGGTTGGGGGGGATGGGGAGAGAAAAGTGTGAAGTGGAGGATGGGAGAGCTTGGGGGAATAGGATGGTTGGGATATAGGAAGGGTGGATATGGGAACAAGGAATTATATATCTTAATTAAGGGAGTCATTCTAGGGTTGGCAGAGACTTGACTCTAGACAGGTTCCCAGGTGTCCAGGAAGACGCCCCCAGCTACTCCCTTTGGCAGCTGAGGAGAGGGTGTCAGAAATGTCCAGATCCTATTGCCATACTCATGAACATCTTGCATATCACCATAGAACCTTCACCTGGCATTGGATGGAGAAAATGACAGAGCCCCACATAGAAGCACCGGATTGAGCTACCAAGGTCCTGATGAGGAGCAAAAGGAGGGTGATCATGAGCAAGGAAGTCAGGACCGTGAGGAGTGCGTTTACCCATTGAGACGGTGGAACAGACCTAATGGGAGACCACCAAGTCCAGTTGGAATGGGACTGATGGAATAGGGGACCAAACCTGTTCTGAATGTGGCTGATGGTGGAGGAGGACTAAGAAACCAAGGACAACGGCGATGAGCATGAACTCTACAGCATGGATGGGCTCACTGTGAGCCTTGTCAGTTTGGTTGCTCACCTTCCTGGACTTAGGGGGAGCTGGAAGGACCTTGGACTTAACATAGTGAAGGGAACCCTGATGGCTCTTTGTCTTGGAGAGGGGTGGAGTGGGGGTATGGGTGGAAGGGAGGGGAGGGAATGGGGAGGAGGAGGGGAGGAGATGGAAATTTTTAATAAAAAAATGAGAAAAAATTAATATTTATAAAGTCACTGGTTTTCTGCCCTTCGGACTATGTTTATATGTGAAATCATTAGAGCTTCCCTCAAAGAAGTACTTAAAAATACTAGAACTATTGGATTCACTAAAGTACATCTAATTCAACTAACTTATTTTACAGAAGTGTTAAACAAGGAAGTGACAGACATACCAAGGATAATTAGTAGAATAATGTTACATTATTTTTTCATGTTTCATAATAATCTTCAGTTCACTTACTTTGATAACTGAAAAACAGGTATTCTGTCTTTGGTCTTTAATCTCTTTGTCTTGTTGGGTGGACATACCCTCTTCTTAGTAAGTTCAGAGAATGAAACTGAGTCAGGTTTGAATCTTTTCCTTTCTCATCATAAGATTTTGGGTAATAAAATCTTATTTCTTAGCCCATCAAAATACAATAGACAATATGAGTTTTACTTCAGAGTACTACACTTCATATGAATTCATCTTTATCAGTTTTATAAGTTATTATATTATTTAACAACCTAAAATTTGATTAACTTAAATATATTCCACTTTTTATAGCTTGTACCTAGAAATAAAACCTAAGTAATGTTGAGCAAATGTTTATAAACATAATTGCCTATTAACTACCCTGAAATTACCATACATTTGCATATTGTTTTATTAAATTATTCTTTTATTCAGTCTATAAATTTTACTTTTAAAAGTTCCTAATTGCCATTTGCTATTTAGGCCATATGAATTTAAAATAGTATAAAATGCTGTTTTCAGTTGTTCAAAATCTAGTAAAATAGCAAGGAACACAAACATTAAACACTAATGAATTGTGTTGAAGGCTCCAGCAGAGAATCTGTGATACAGCAGATTGAGCACAGCTGACTTTCTCCAGAAGAAACTCCCAAGGGAAGTTTCAGGAGGGCTAAGGGAGATTTCTTCCTGCCATGAAAGGAAAGATTGGGCATAAGTTAAGATTCCATAGGATTTAGGACATTTCAAAGAGAGGGCACATTTTAGGAACACTGAAGTTGAGAAACAATGTAAAAGCACAATATTATTATCAAAATGAACAGTTGAGAGGACTGAATCTCAGGGTTCTACTGAACCTTACTTACCCTGGAAAGAGCTAGTGTCCATCTCTGGAAACAGGCCTCCAGGGTCCTCAGAAATGCCAAATTATGATTCAAATTTTGCTTTTCCAGATGCATCATGGATAAGAGAATCATTCATGTTTGAATTCTAGTCCTTGATCATGCTGGACCTTTTGTGTGTTTTTGTCAGCTTGGCACTAAGTAGGGACATCTAGGGAAAGGGAATGATCAGACCATGAGGACCAAACAAAGTAAGCAATAGTCTTCCATTGCTTGTGCTTTAGTTCCTGTCTTGAGTTGTTGCACTGACTTCCCTCAGTGACAGACAGTGTCTGGGGAGTTGTATGGGAAAATAAACCCGTTCTTCCCCATGTTATCTTTGATCATGGTGGTCATCACAGCAGCAGATAACAAACCAGGGTATCGTTTTAGCAGGGATTTTTATTTCTTACTTAATTAAATGTTGTGAAATTATATCTGAGAATCCATATTATGGTACCTGAAATAATGTTTTAGCTACTAAGATTTGTTTTTGTTTTTGAGACAGAGAGAAAAAAGTTTATTTGGCTCACTAAAATTTAATTAAACTGCAATATTCAACCTCTACATGGTAATGTTTGAATTTGCTTTTATCGTTTTCCAAAATGATAGGATTAACAAATTGTACCTACAAGAACTATCATTAACCTACAAAAATTTTAGGAATGGAATTACTGTAAAACACTGAGGAACTTAGGCAGATTATAGATACATATAAAATTAAACTAAAATTTTAATTGCACGATATCAAAATGCAGCCTTGATATATTATTGTTATTTTTGTTATGACTGAATCTGTGACAATGGCCCTTTAAAGAGGAACAAATTTATTTTAACTCATAGTTGGAGGATATACTTCAATATGTGGGAGAAGACATGACAGTAGGATGTGAGGCAGCTGGACATTGAACCCACAGTCAGGAGAGAGAGAGTCAGGGAAATGATGGTGGGCAGCTCACTCTTTTCTATTTAGTCATTTTAGACCTAGCCTGGATGGAGCCACCCACATTTAGGGTGGATCTTCTCCACTTAGTTAAAGGCTTCCTCAGGCAATTCATAGACACAAAACAGTGATCTCCTGGTTGATCTTAAATTGCAATCAAGTTGACAGTGAAGACTGATTGTCATGCCTGGTTGTATTAAAATGTCTAGGTTTCCAAACATAATTCAACAAATGGAATTTAAAAGTAAGTTTTTAAAGGTCTTCTTTTACTACGAATGTGTGTCTTACACAACGCCTGTTATAACAAGACTTCAATTCCATTAGGCCCTGACTGCAAGAAGTGAAATTTGTTAGCATTATTATTCCAGGTGATGGATTTTCATAATTTCATGAATCTGAACATGGTTCAAGTTCACGTGTGATCTTCCTTAGAATGCACCTGATAGGTAGATCTAAAAGCCTAAGAAGAATCTACCTTGTCTATCATCTTGCTTATGCATGTCAGAAGAAAAGAGGATTTTCAAACTGGCAAATCTTTGGATGCACTTATTTGTTCAACCCACCTCCCTCTTAATCATCTAAGGCTGCTTAGATCAGTGAGTTGATGAGCATTGTTTAGGATTCGACAATATATATTGAATGAGAGCAATAAACTGAAGTTGAAGAAAAAAATCAACATCTCTGACATTCTATATATAATGAAAACAGATTCTTGGGGGTTAGATCATTTTGCTTACTAATTGATCCTCTAGAGAGCAGAGGATTTTAGGTAATTTGCTTTCTTTCTGGCTCCAGATATGGAGTTATCTACTTGGTCAGGACCAAGAGATGTAGTAAAAAAGTGAAGAAGACAGAACAGAGTTCTCAAGAGAAAGAGTTCCATGGGAAAATTCCCCAAGACTCTTAGAAAACAAACACATTCCATATCTGGGACAGTAGTGGAGGTTTCTCCTCAGTTTGGTACTTGTTCAAACTAGTCAATCAAGAGTAATTTTTGAAGACTTTTTGCTGGTTTAGCTCACAATTCAGATTCCTGACATCACTTCCAAACCATTTCTCATCTGCTGCTACTTACATTCTCCAAAATCATAGACCATCAAACAGCATCAAATGTACATTCTGTTACCTTATTAGAACAAAGTCCCATGTGGAAACATAAGAGTTCTAGAGCAAGAAACAGCAGTGTAGTTTTGGACATCATTCTAGTGAGCTACTGAGTAGGCATATTTTCTCTGTCTTCCTACCTATGTTGTCTGAAGGCTACTTAGATGATCAAGTACACAACCAATTCTTTGTCATTTTGAGATTTGGCCTTAATCAGAAAAGCAGACATCAAGAAAGAGTTCAAATCCCCTGAAAGTTTGATTCAGTATTCATCTCTAGAATCTTCACCTTATTGTCATTGCATTAAGTCTTTGTTTGGTTTGGTTTGGTTTGGTTTGGTTTTTTGAGACAGGGTTTCTTTGTAGCTCTGGATCCTGTCCTGGAATAACTCTTGTAGATCAGGCTGGCCTTGAATTTACAGAGTAAGTAAGTCTGTCTCTGCCTCCCAAGTGGGAGGACTAGAGGTGTGTGCCACCACTGCCCAGCTACACTAAGTAGATACAGTTGCTATAACAACTGCCAGTAAACAATTCATCTCTTGCATGATTCTTACTATTCTCCCCTAGATATTTGTGGCTTTCTTTTTTTCTCTCTCTTATTTTTTTGTATCTTTATCATCTCCTCCTCCCTCCCTTTCTCTCTTTTCCTCCTCAACATATTTGCATGATATAATTCCTATTATGAAAAATAGTTTTTATATTTAATCATAATTTGGTTTACTCTGAATGTTTTAGTTATCTAGTATCTTTTTGGTTCATACTGTTTCTGTGATGAGTGACATGGAGATTTTAATTAGGTTTGTATTAAATCTGTACATTGCTCTTGGTAGGATGGTGGTTTTTCACAATTTTAAGTCTATCAACTCATCAGGATGCAAGTGCCTTAGATTTTCCTATGTCTTCCCCTATCTGTCCTCAGGCCTTAAAATTTTTCAATGTGAAGGGCATTCACCTCTATGGTTGGGTTCATTCCTAGACATATTGATTTTAGAGCAATTGTCAATGAAGATATTTTGTGATCTAGTTCTCAGCATGCTTGATGTTTGTGTCTAAGAAGTCTCCTGAACTTTCTAAGTAGACTTTGTAGCCTTCCCCTTTGCTGTAAATATTGAGCATTCTAGAAGTATTCTCTGGGAATTTGGGAGATCTGTTACATATAATATCAGATCACCTACAAATAATTTGGGTTTTTCTATTTATAGCCTTTGGTTCCCTTCTCTTAATGTTTGAAGATTCGTGACATGAAAGGTAGTTACAGAAAAGAAGTTTTCTGAAATTTAATACTTTTTAAGAGGTAGAATTCAGATTATTTTTTCTTTAATATTTCCACTGAGTTGGAAGATAGTTTGCAACATCTTGATATGTATTTTAATTAAAAAAATCCAGTAGAGTCACATCAGATAAGCCATATCCACTTACTTGCCTTCATGTTATTTATCTCTAAACCTGTTCTTTATCTATAAATTTCTAGCAGAGTAGGATGTACAGGTAATCACAAGTCTTCCTTGAATGAGACTAACTCATCTTTTTTCATTTTGGAAAGCATTTGTTTTATCACCCAAGAAATACTGGTGGACACAAAACAAAGCATAGAATACCTCATGTATTCTCAGGTCTTTGATGTGTAATTAATGGGAGCAACTTTGCACATTGATGCTTAATAACTTGATAGACTGTTTTACTCATGCCCACTAAAGTCACTGGCTATGTTTGTATGTGTGTTTTATAAATGCTCTAGAAATCCGCATCTTATGCTCTTACCCATAATTTTACAGGAAGCACTGTTACTAATTTAGATTTGGAATAATAAATAAAAATTGTATTTAACTTTTATGACAGACAAAAGAAATAAAGTTTGAACAGAGTGAAGTAGAATGTTTAAACAAAGTACAACATGATGGCCAAGGCTTGCTCTTTTTTGTGGTTCATTACATGTATCTCTAGTATTGTTATGGCTTCCTGAAATGCAGAGGTATGGTACAGAATTGGTGCAGAAATAAAGAAAGGAGGCAAAGAGCTGTGGCTATCACTCACTTTGCTATTGCAGCGAATAAAACTCAAAAACATGAACAAAAGACTTCCAATTTTTACACTGGACTCTCTTAGTGTTATTCTTGACACTCTGGGTAAAAATTCCATTATATCACAGGAATAAATATTCAACAAGGAAGGGTAAAGCTCAAATATTCACAAGATAACTAGCTAGGCAGCAGAGATGATTGACTCTCTTCCCAAAGGGAGCAGTTTTGGGGAGTTTCTTTTCAATGTCCAGTAATAATACTAAACTGCTTTCAGCAAAGTGAAATTTAAAACTACTGAACAGCATGGTTTTGAATGTGATCCTAAGACATTTTTAAGGGCATAATACTCTACTTAAAATGCCACTAAAACTTCCAGCCTCATCTTTAGAAAGCAGTTTGCTTTTCGAGGAAGAATAATAGCCATATGCAAAGAGACCTTTTCTGCAAAACCTATGTTCTCAGCTTCTCTGCCCAAGAACTGCTATCTATGCATTATATATTTCTTTTGTCACATAAATACTTATTTTAGACATAGGAAATCATTTCCTTTCAAAGGATAGAGTGAAGAATACTGCTCTTTCTTTGGATCTCAAAAGGAAAAATGGAGAAAGTAGAAGCCTAGTTTTCTTTTCTATTGAAATCCTGTGCCTAACTTCTAGCATTCTGCAGCCGCCATTTTCTCCATCAAGGATGTCCATCATACATAGCTGGGAAGATGTTTTCTGTTTTCAATATTCCATTGATTTTTTTCCCCCTGAGATTGTTCTAAACCCTTTTCTTGTCTCTTTTGGTGGTTCTGCATGGGTATATTTTGGAAAAGTGAGTCTCCTGAGCATTGAGATGAGGTGCACTGAGTTATCTTGTGCTGTTGGGTTACAGAGGCAAAAAAGTAATCAACATCCATCCCAAGATACTTCTCCCAAGAAAATCCATTCACAGATACTTTACCCATGGTACAAAACCAAACATGGGTTTTTAAACTAAAAAAAAAATTAATTAATTAATTTGTATTGTATATGTGATGGGGGATGCATGTGTCGTGGTATACATGTGGAGGTCAAAGGACAGGTTTGTGGAGTTGGGTGGCTTCTTCAGATTCAGGTTGTGCATAGATGGAGACTCCAAGTCTTCTAATTATGAGCAATCCTGCCAGCAAGGATTATATCTTACAGTGATGATCTCTGTCTAACCAGACTGCAAGTACATCTGTGTTGTGGTCATGCCTGCACCTCATGATAAGGAAAACCTCAGAAAATCCTCCATTTTATTGAAATCCATATGCTTCCCACACTACTTAAGTTCTTACAATTTTATATCCAAGCACCCACTTTTCCACAGCAATGGAGTTATATTTCTCCCAATAAAATGTTAAATCAACACATTACTACTTCTTTGGCTGTGCCCACTGGGTGTCATTTGCAAACAGGATTGTTCCTACACAGTTTGTGAAATATTACATTTTGCGACAATACCTATCCTCCTCCTGGGATGCAGGCTCTTGGGGCTTTTACTTACCTCATTTTTACAAACACCATGCTAAGCCTTTGTTTAACTGTAGTTCACCAGGTATCTTTCATCAGTTTTCACACTTACTGAAGTTTTGTTTGGGGTATGGAGTAGTTTAGACCTAGCATCATCTTTTTTGTACCCTAAAGATCAATTACAATTTCACCCTATTAATGGAGCCCCTTCCTGTAACTTGGTTTCTCATGATAAAATTGTTATACTCTATAGTCTGCTTTAGAGATCTCTGGGCTTCAGAAGGAAATAACTCTGCTCTACAGCGTGTATCCCAGAGATCTGAGCAATGGCAACGTTCTCCAGGTGGCAAAATCATTTGCAAGCAATTCTTTTATCTATCTAGCATACTTTTGCATAATAAAAGAAAATGTTCTCCTCTGTAATTCTTTTTTTTTTCTCATGGTTTATTTTTTTTTATATTTAAAAATTTCCATCTCCTTCCCTCCTCCTCCCCCCTCCCTCCCCTCCTTCTCCCCCTTCTCTCCCCTCCTTCTCCCCCTTCCCTCCCCTCCCCTCCACCCATACCTCCCCTCCCTCCCTCTCAAGGCCAAGGAGCCATCAGGGTTCCCCACTCTATGCTAAGACCAAGGTCCTCCCAACTCCCCCCAGGTCCAGGAAGGTGATCGACCAAGCTGAGAAGGCTACCACAGAGCCCGTCCATGAAGAACAATCAGAGCCCAGAGCCATTGTCCTTTGCTTCTCAGTCAGCCCCCGCTGTTGGCCACATTCAGAGAGACGGGTTTGGTCGCATGATCCATCAGACCCATTCCAACTGGAGTTGGTGATCTCCCATTAGTTCTGTCCCACCGTTTCCATGAGTGAAGAACGCACCCCTCTCGTTCCTGACTTTCTCCCTCATGTTCTCGCTCCTTCTGCTCCTCATCGGGACCTTGGGAGCTCAGTCCAGTGCTCCAATGTGGGGCTCAGTCACCTTCCCCATCTGTCGCCAGCTGGAGGTTCCCTCACGGTCCTGACTTTCTTTCTCATGTTCTCTCTCCTTCTGCTCCTGATCAGGACCTTGGGAGCTCAGTCCGGTGCTCCAAGGTGGGGCTCTGTCATTTTCTTCATCTATCGTCAGGTGGAGGTTCTATGGTGATATGCAAGAAATTCATCAGTATGGCTATAGGAACTGGCCTTTTCAGGCTCCCTCTCCTCAGCTGCCCAAGGAACTAACTGGGGGCGTCTCCCTGGAAACCTGGGAACCCCTCTAGGGTCAAGTCTCTTGATAACCCTCAGGTAGCTCCTTAAATTAAGATATATGCTTCCCTGCTCTCATATCCACCCTTCCTATATCCCAAGCACCCCATTCCTCCGAGCTCCCCCCGCTCTCCCCTTCACACTTTTCTCTCCCCATCTTCCCTTGGCCCAGTCTTGCCCAACCCTCAAGTTCCCAATTTTGCCTGGCGATCGTGTCTACTTCCTATATCCAGGAGGATTACTATATCTTTTTTTGGGAGTTCACCTTCTTATTATCTTCTCAAGGATCCCAAACTTATAGGCTCGATGTCCTTTAATCATGGCTAGAAACCGAATATGAGTGAGTACACCCCATGTTCATCTTTATGGGTCTGGGTTACCTCACTCAGAATAGTGTTTTCTATTTCCATCCATTTGCCTGCAAAATTCAAGATGTCATTGTTTTTTACCGCTGAGTAGTATTCTAGCATGTATATATTCCACAGTTTCTTCATCCATTCTTCCACTGAAGGGCATCTAGGCTGTCTCCAGGATCTGGCTATTACAAATAATGCTGCTATGAACATAGATGAGCATATGCTTTTGTTGTATGATTGGGCATCTCTTGGGTAGATTCCCAATAGTGGAATTGCTGGGTCCTGGGGTAGGTTGATCCCGAATTTCCTGAGAAACCGCCACACTGCTTTCCAAAGTGGTTGCACAAGTGTGCATTCCCACCAGCAATGGATGAGTGTACCCCTTACCCCACAACCTCTCCAGCAAAGGTTATTATTGGTGTTTTGGATTTTAGCCAATCTGACAGGTGTAAGATGATATCTCAAAGTTGTTTTGATTTGCATTTCCCTGATAGCTAGGGAGGTTGAGCATGACCTTAAGTGTCTTTTGGCCATTCGAACTTCTTCTGTTGAGAATTCTCTGTTCAGTTCAGCGCCCCATTTTCTAATTGGGTTAATTGTCATTTTACCGTCTAGTCTCTTGAGTTCCTTATATATTTTAGAGATCAGACCTTTGTCAGTTGCAGGGTTGGTGAAGATCTTTTCCCAGTCAGTAGGCTGCCTTTGTGTCTTAGTGACAATGTCCTTTGCTTTACAGAAGCTGCTCAACTTCAGGAGGTCCCATTTATTTAATGTTGCCCTTAAAGTCTGTGCAGCTGGGGTTATGCATAGGAAACGGTTCCCTGTGCCCATTTGTTGTAGAGTACTTCCCACTTTCTCCTCTATCAAGCTCAATGTGTTCAGATTAATATTGAGGTCTTTAATCCATTTGGACTTGAGTTTTGTGCATGGTGATAGATATGGATCTACTTTCATTCTTCTACAGGTTGACATCCAGTTATGCCAGCACCATTTGTTGAAGATGCCCTCTTTCTTCCATTGTGTACTTTTGGCTCCTTTATCAAAAATCAGGTGTTCATAGGTTTGTGGTTTAAGATCCGGGTCTTCTATACGATTCCATTGGTCAACTTCTCTGTTATTATGCCAATACCAAGCCGTTTTCAATACTGTAGCTTTGTAATAGAGTTTGAAGTCAGGGATGGTAATGCCTCCAGAAGTACCTTTCTTGTATAAGATTCTTTTGGCTATCCTGGGTTTCTTGTTTTTCCATATAAAGTTGATTATTGTCCTCTCAATCTCTGTGAAGAATTTTAATGGGACCTTGATTGGGATTGCATTGAATCTATAGATTGCTTTTGGTAGAATTGCCATTTTTACTATGTTGATCCTCCCAATCCACGAGCAGGGGAGATCCTTCCATTTTCTGGTATCCTCTTCAATTTCTTTCTTCAAAGACTTAAAGTTCTTGTCAAATAAATCCTTCACTTCCTTGGTTAGCGATACTCCCAGATATCTTATGCTATTTGTGGCTATTGTGAAAGGTGATACTTCTCTGATTTCCCTCTCTGCTTCCTTATCCTTTGTGTATAGGAGGGCGACTGATTTTTTGGAGTTGATCTTGTATCCTGCCACGTTACTGAAGGAGTTTATCAGCTGTAGGAGTTCTTTGGTGGAGTTTTTGGGGTCGCTTATGTATACTATCATATCATCTGCAAATAATGAAAGTTTAACTTCTTCCTTTCCAAATTGAATCCCCTTGATTCCCTTATGTTGTCTTATTGCTATTGCTAGAACTTCAAGCACTATATTGAAGAGATAAGGAGAGAGTGGACAGCCTTGTCGTGTTCCTGAATTTAGTGGGATAGCCTTGAGTTTCTCTCCGTTTAATTTGATGTTAGCTGTCGGCTTGCTGTAAATAGCTTTTATTATATTTAGGAATGACCCTTGTATCCCTAATCTCTCCAAGACCTTTATCATAAAAGGGTGCTGAATTTTGTCAAATGCTTTTTCAGCATCTAATGAGATGACCATATGGTTTTTTTCCTTCAGTTTGTTTATATGATGGATTACATTAATAGATTTTCGTATGTTGAACCAGCCCTGCATCTCTGGGATGAAGCCTACTTGATCGTAATGGATAATTTTTCTAATGTGTTCTTGGATTCGGTTTGCCAGTATTTTATTGAGAATTTTTGCGTCAATGTTCATGAGTGAGATTGGCCTGTAATTCTCTTTCTTGGTTGAGTCTTTGTGTGGTTTAGGTATCAGGGTAATTGTAGCTGCATAGAAGGAATTTGGCAGTGACTCTTGTGTTTCTATATTATGAAATACCTTAAGGAGTATAGGTATTAGGTCTTCTTGGAAGTTCTGGTAGAATTCCGCATTGAAACCATCTGGTCCTGGGCTCTTTTTGGTAGGGAGGTTTCTGATAACAGTTTCTAATTCTTCGCGACTAACAGGACGATTTAGAGCATTTACCTGGTCCTGGTTTAACTTTGGTATATGGTATTTATCTAAAAAACTGTCCATTTCTTTTACATTTTCCAATTTTGTGGCATACAGGCTTTTGTAGTAAGATCTAATGATTTTCTGAATTTCCTCTGTGTCTGTGGTTATGTCCCCCTTTTCATTTCTGATCTTGTTAATTTGCGTGTTCTCCCTCTGCCGTTTGATTAGTTTGGCTAAGGGTTTGTCAATCTTGTTGATTTTCTCCAAGAACCAGCTTCTTGTTTCATTGATTCTTTGGATTGTTTTCTGTGTTTCTATTTTGTTGATTTCTGCCCTCAGTTTGATTATTTCCAGTCTTCTACTTCTCCTAGGTGAGTCTGCTTCTTTTTTTTCCAGAGCTTTCAGGTGTGCTGTTAAGTCACCAATGAGTGCTTTCTCCGTTTTCTTTAAGTGGGCACTTAGTGCTATGAACTTTCCTCTTAGCACTGCTTTCATTGTGTCCCATAGGTTTGAGTATGTTGTGTCTTTGTTTTCATTAAATTCAAGAAAGACTTTAATTTCTTTCTTTATTTCTTCCTTGACCCAGGTGTGGGTCAGTAGTTGACTGTTCAGTTTCCATGAGTTTGTGGGCCTTCTGGGGGTAGCATTGTTGTTGAATTCTAATTTTAATCCATGGTGATCCGATAAGACACAGGTGGTTACTAATATTTTTTTGTAACTGTGGAAGTTTGCTTTGTTACCAAGTATATGGTCAATTTTCGAAAAGGTTTTGTGGGCCGCAGAGAAGA
Organism: Arvicola amphibius; assembly: GCF_903992535.2. Classification (NCBI taxonomy): domain Eukaryota; kingdom Metazoa; phylum Chordata; class Mammalia; order Rodentia; family Cricetidae; genus Arvicola; species Arvicola amphibius. The sequence goes on from NC_052052.2 coordinate 85,028,928, forward strand.
AGGTATATTCTTTCCTATTTGGGTGGAATGTTCTATACATGTCTGTTAAGTCCATTTGGTTCATTACCTCCATTAAGTCTTTCAATTCTCTGTTAGGTTTCTGTCTGATTGACCTGTCCATTGGTGAGAGAGGAGTGTTGAAGTCTCCAACTATTAGTGTGTGTGGTTTGATGGCTGCCTTGAGTTCTAGAAGTGTTTCTTTTACATAAGTGGGAGCTTTTATATTAGGGGCATAGATATTCAGGATTGAGACTTCATTCTGAAGGATTTTTCCTGTTATGAGTATAATGTGTCCCTTTCCATCTCTTCTGATTGATTTTAGTTTGAAGTCAACTTTGTTGGAAATTAGTATGGCCACACCCGCTTGTTTCTTAGGGCCATTTGCTTGATAAACCTTTTCCCAACCCTTTACTCTGAGTAGGTGCCTGTCTTTGTGGTTGAGGTGTGTTTCTTGTAAACAGCAAAATGTTGGATTCTGTTTTCGTATCCAGTCTCTTAGCCTGTGCCTTTTTATAGGTGAATTGAGTCCATTGATATTAAGTGATATTAATGACCAGTGGTTGTTAACTTCAGTCATTTTTAGTAGTAGAGTTTGTGTGTTTCCCTTCTTCTAGTTGTGCTGGTGAAGGGTCGCTAGATGCTTGAGTTATTGTCGGCGTTGTTGGACTCCTTGGTTTGTGATTTTCCTTCTATTACTTTCTGCAAGGCTGGATTTGTGGCTGCGTATTGTTTAAATCTGTTTTTGTCCTGGAATATCTTGTTTTCTCCATCAATGGTGAATGCAAGCTTTGCTGGGTATAATAGTCTAGGCTTGCATCCATGTTCCCTAAGTGTCTGTAGCACATCTATCCAAGCTCTTCTGGCTTTCATGGTTTCCATTGAGAAATCAGGTGTAATTCTGATAGGTTTCCCTTTATATGTTACTTGACCTTTTTCCTTTGCAGCTCTTAATATCTGTTCTTTATTCTGTATGTTTTGTGTTTTGATTATTATATGGCGTGGGGATGCTTTCTTTTGATCCAGTCTATTTGGTGTTCTGTAGGCTTCTTGTACCTTCATAGGAACATCCTTCTTTAGGTTGGGGAAGTTTTCTTCTATAATTTTGTTGAATATGTTTTCTGGGCCTTTGAGTTGTAATTCTTCTCCTTCTTCTACCCCAATTATTCTTAGGTTTGGTCTTTTCATGGTGTCCCAGATTTCCTGAATGTTTTGTGTTAAGAATTTGTTAGATTTGTTTAGTTCTTTAATCTGTGAGTTTATTTCCTCTATAGTATCTTCAGAGTCCGAGATTCTTTCTTCCATCTCTTGTATTCGGTTGGAAATACTTGTCTCTGAAGTTTCTGTTCGTTTACTCAGAGTTTCCATTTCCAGTCGTCCCTCAGATTGTGTTTTCTTCAATACCTCCATTTCATTTATCAGGTCTTGTACTGTTTCCCTTACCTGTTTGATTGCTTTTTCTTGTTTTTCTTGTTTTTCTTGGGTATCTTTGAGAGATTTATTTATTTCGTCTACCTTTTTGTTTGTCATCTCCATTTCTTTATGGCAGTTTTTTACCTCCTGTTTAAGGTCCTCTATTATTTTCATAAAGTACTGTTTAATGTCGGTTTCTTCTATATCTTCTGGGGTAGGGTGTTCAATTTTTTTTTTTTTTTTTTTTTTTTTTTTTTTTTTTGGTTTTTTCGAGACAGGGTTTCTCTGTGGCTTTGGAGCCTGTCCTGGAACTAGCTCTTGTAGACCAGGCTGTTCTCGAACTCACAGAGATCCGCCTGCCTCTGCCTCCCGTTGTTTCGGGATGTCTGGCTTGTGGTGATGTCATGTTGCCTTTCATGTTGTTGGAGGAGCTCCTGCATTGGCGCCTGCCCATCTCTTCCTTCAAAAGGAGCGCGGAGGTGTTTGGTGTCCCCAAAGAATGATGGATCCTCCTGCAGACTGTCAGGTCCCCTTGCAGGCCAAGCAGCTCTCAGACAAAGGCCTACCTTGCCCCAGGCAGTCAAATGAAGGAGGGGACCTCCCACCGGCCTGGGTGCACTCAATTCCAGGTCCCCAGAGCCCAAACAGGCTGAGCTGTGGGATTTTGTGGCCCCAAAGACGGGAGGATGAGGCAGGGGGAGGGGGGGCGGGTTCTGGGTGCAAGCTGGGAAGGGACAGGGAGAGAGAGGCAGTATCCGGGGAGAATAACCCCTGCAGGAAGAGCAGGAAGTGTGCTGGTGGCAGGGGGAGTTGTGGAGAGTCGGTGGTCCCTCTCCGGGCAGCTGCCGCGGTTCGGGCACTCACTCCTCACTCACCCCAAAGAACGATGGATCCTCCTGCAGACTGTCAGGTCCCCTTGCAGGCTAAGCAGCTCTCAGACAAAGGCCTACCTTGCTCCGGGCAGTCAAATGAAGGAGGGGACCTCCCACCGGCCTGGGTGCACTCAATTCCGGGTCCCCAGAGCCCAAACAGGCTGAGCTGTGGGATTTTGTGGCCCCAAAGACGGGAGGATGAGGAAGGGGGGGGAGGGTTCTGGGTGCAAGCTGGGAAGGGACAGGGAGAGAGAGGCGGTATCCGGGGAGAATAACCCCTGCAGGAAGAGCAGGAAGTGTGCTGGTGGCAGGGGGAGTTGTGGAGAGTCGGTGGTCCCTCTCCGGGCAGCTGCCGCGGTTCGGGCACTCACTCCTCACTCACCCCAAAGAACGATGGATCCTCCTGCAGACTGTCAGGTCCCCTTGCAGGCCAAGCAGCTCTCAGACAAAGGCCTACCTTGCTCCGGGCAGTCAAATGAAGGAGGGGACCTCCCACCGGCCTGGGTGCACTCAATTCCGGGTCCCCAGAGCCCAAACAGGCTGAGCTGTGGGATTTTGTGGCCCCAAAGACGGGAGGATGAGGCAGGGGGGGAGGGTTCTGGGTGCAAGCTGGGAAGGGACAGGGAGAGAGAGGCGGTATCCGGGGAGAATAACCCCTGCAGGAAGAGCAGGAAGTGTGCTGGTGGCAGGAGGAGTTGTGGAGAGTCGGTGGTCCCTCTCCGGGCAGCTGCCGCGGTTCGGTCACTCACTCCTCACTCACCCCAAAGAACAATGGATCTTCCTGCAGAGTGTCAGGTCCCCTTGCAGGCCAAGCAGCTCTCAGACAAAGGCCTACCTTGCTCCGGGCAGTCAAATGAAGGAGGGGACCTCCCACCGGCCTGGGTGCACTCAATTCCAGGTCCCCAGAGCCCAAACAGGCTGAGCTGTGGGATTTTGTGGCCCCAAAGACGGGAGGATGAGGCCCTCTGTAATTCTTAAATGAAAGTGTCCTTCAAAAGTGAGGCAGGCAAGCATAATAGCTCAGCAATCTGAGCTCTTCATTGGCTTAGGCTACACATAATCACCCCTCTTCCAAGCTAGGTACATTATTGGAAAAGGGTGTTTATTCAAAGCCCAAGCAACTCTAGGTCCTGCCGGCATGAAGTGTGTGTTTCCCCTGCCCTAAACAATGCGAAGGGTTTCTCCCCTAGTGACCTTCAAGTAAACTCCTCTTTCATGATCAGTTTCCATTCAAAAGTCCCAGAACGTATTTGGCAATGGAAAACATGGGTCTTATTCTGCTTAAAAGAGTTTGGGTGGTATGCATAGATGGACCAACTGTGCTATGTCTGAAATTTTAGAGTATGCCCCTATTTACCATCCTGTGTTTATACATGATTAACATACATTTTTATTAACCCAGATCCATCACAGAAATGATGATATCAAGATGAGCAAAATCTTATGCAATCTGGGGTCGTCAATCAAAACAGAAATACCTATACCTATGGCCTGTTTCTCAGCAACCAATTCCTCTTCCCCTAGATTCCATATAATGGAGGCGTCAAGTAACAACCTATGTGTTTGGGCACTCTAGCCTAAGTAACCCACGGCTACTTTCCGATGCATCCTGTACTGTCTACTTAAATAAAACACTTTGCTGACTTACTATGTGTGAGTTTTTTTCCAAGTATTTGAATAAGTTGCCAAGAACCTGAAAATTCCTATTTCAGATTGTGATCACCAGGAATGTGTGCACAAAGATGTAGTAAGCATTATTATTATTCTCCTAAATCACACATCATCATTTCAGTTGAATCTCTTCAATAAGGTCTAGCATTCAAAAACAGTAAAGGACACAACCCTTAGGTAAAACATACAGGTGACATGGAAAAGGGACCATATATTATTCTCATTAACAAAACTAAGTAAAATATCCACAATTTTGACATTCTCACATTGTTCTTATTCTTTAAGAGAGTTTTGGCTCTTCAGGGTCCTTTCTGGGTTCCTATGAACACAAGCCTATAAATATCCCATGTAGGTGACCCAAATATAACTAAAAAAATCCCACACTTTTTATGGCTCATTGAAGATATGGTTTATTTAAGCTGCCACACACATTTTTCTTCTAAATGTGTAAAATATATTAGCTATGAAAATAGTTAATAAAAAGCTGAATATCAAATAAGCAAAAATTTACCATTATAAAATAATGCTAGATAAAGGGCAATGGGAACATCCTGAAATCAGAGTATACCTCAAGGCATCAATATTTTGAGCAAATTATAGGTCTGGTGAGCAACAGATCTATAGGTTTCCTTCAGAGCTCTTTGAATCCAAGCACAGTTTTTTTGCACTTCAGCATTATAATACAAACTCATATCCAGTAGAATATCACTTGTGACAGGGATTTTCAAGGAAAAAAATTGCTTCTAACATTTCATCTGTAAATGGTGCTGATGATAATAATTTTGATGCAGTCACTATCACCCACACACAGCTCCATTATGGACCCTGATCACAAGTTGCTAGGGGAAAAAAGTTGATTCTCCCTAGTTTGGAGCAGAGGCAAGGACTGCAGGATGGCTGGATAGCTATTTCAGCTCGCTGAGCTTTTATTTTCTCATCTGTACAAATCTTTGCAGTATTCAGAAAGAAATCAAATGAGAAAGCAAGTGAAAAGTGTTTGGCATTCTATATGCACAACCTCAGCACTCAGGACATGCCAGGTACCTCTCTGAATTAAAAGAAAGCAATCCTTTAAGACAATTTTACAGATTATTAGTACTGATTGGGTTTTTAATGAGGTACTATCTAATACCTTTTGAAGAAGTCTCTGGGTTTAAAGTGAATTTCCAAAGGGCAGACAAAGAGGGGAAGGGCTAGCAGATTTGAGAATCCTATCAGTGATGATGATAGATAACCTTAGCCTAGATTTTGGAGAATTCATCCCAGACCACACACAGTACCAAGCTTGGCAGAAATACACCCTCAAAAACAGCAGTTCTGTTCTGCTTTATAAAAGGTCCTAAGCTGAAGTGTGCTCTTCCAAGGCCTCAGCAATGATGCTTAGGCATTAAAAAATAGAGAATAATAGGGACCATACTTTATAAAATGGGCAATTTATAAAAATTCATTTAACTTCATTTCTCATCATGAAGTTCATATCTCATGTCTACATGCAATTTTGAAGATAATTGTTTTGGCAAATATCTTCATTTGCTGAAAAGTAAGAGCAATAATTCATTTTTATCATTATATGGCAGTATGAGTTAATTTTCATTTAGTCAGGATGAATTCAGATAAACTGTATCATTTAGCTAAGCTGGAAAGAGAAAGCATACAAGGAATTAATGTACAGCAGAACTCGTGGTGAGGAAAAGATTGTGTGTCTTGATTAACGGCCAAATTGCTGATCATTAAGTCTGCCTATTGTGACTCTATGGCATGTAGGAAAACTTTCTCTCTCCTATCATCCCTTTGTGTCCCTTCCTCTCCCTCCCTTCCAGTATCTCCCCTCCATCTTTACCTTCCTTTTGTTGTCCCCCCACCCCATCTTGCTTTCTTTCATTCTCAGTAGATTCTCCAGAATTTTCCCCCCAAAGCAAAGCTAACAGCACTGCAACTACTCCTCTAAGGTCATGGACTGCCAGATGTTCTTTCTACAAAGGTTCCGGTTATAGGTAAGATAGCCACAGACCAAGTGTAGCAACACATATCTGTAATGCTAGTACTTGTAAGATGTGGGAGGCCAGAAGTTCAAGGACATTCTCAGTTATGTAGCTATTTTCATGACTACCTGGAACACAAGAGTTCATGCATGTCTCAAAAACAAATAACAGAATAAATTAGATCAAGAAAATAAGACAACTATTGTTGGGGAGATGGCTTTGTGGTTAAAGTACTTGTCACACAAGGATGAGGATTGGAGGTCAGATCTCTAAAACCCATGCTAGCTAGGTCTGATAACCACACTGCAATTCTAGCTTTGGCAATAGCATAATACCAACCTCTCTCTTACCATTTACTTTTTCTTTTGAGTGTGAGGGGCCTAAGGAGTTGCCTCATGACATAGCATGTGGAGGGCAGAATACAGCTTATGGGACTCAGTTCTTCCCTTTCACAATGTCAGTCCAGGGAACCCAACTTAGTTTGGCAAGTGCCTTTACCAAGCACCCCTGTAGGTCAAATAGCAATGCTTTCTAAAGAATAAATATACAAAATATTTTAACTTGTCATAATAAAAAATGCATCAAACAAGCATCTGTTTTGCAAACAACCTACTGAGAAGATAATACACATTTAAGGTTTTTTTATTTTATTTTTTTATTAAAAATTTTCTGCCTCCTCGCCAACTCCCATTTCCCTCCCCCTCCCCCGCTCTCCTCCCCCTCCCTTTCCAGTCCGAAGAGCACTCAGGGTTCCCTGCCCTGTAGGAAGTCCAAGGTCTTCCCCCCTCCATCCAGGTCTAGGAAGATGAGCATCCAAACAGGCTAGGCTCCCACAAAGCCAGTACATGCAGTAGGCTCAAAACCCAGTGCCATTGTCCTTGGCTTCTCAGCAGCCCTCATTTTCTGACATGTTCAAGGAGTCCGGTTTTATCCCATGATTTTTCAGTCCCAGTCCAGCTGGCCTTGGTGAGCTCCCATTAGATCAGCCCCACCGTCACAGTGGGTGGGCGCTCCCCTCGCAGCCCTGACTTCCTTGCTCATGTTCTCCCTCCTCCTGCTCCTCATTTGGACCTTGGGAGCTCAGTCCAGTGCTCCAATGTGGGTCTCTGTTTCTATCTCAATCCATCACCAGATGAATGTTCTATGGTGATATGCAAGATATTCATCAGTATGGCTATGGGATCGGGCCATTTCAGGTTCCCTCTCCTCAGCTGCTCAAGGAACAAGCTGGGGACATCTCCCTGGACACCTGGGAACCCCTCTAGAGTCAAGTCTCTTGCCAACCCTAAAATGGCTCCCTTAATTAAGATATAAACTTCCCTGCACTCGTATCCACCCTTCCTTTATCCCAACCATCCCATTCCCCCAAGTTCTCCCCATCATCTCCTTCTCACATTTAAGATTTTAAAAATCTAGGTTTTCTTTTTCATTGTAGAAAAGAGAATTACGAGTAGAACTATACTCTAGTATAGAGTAGTATAGCATCCTAAAAGAAGAAAAATGCTTTGATTTTCTCAATTTATTGACTTGTAAAGATAAAGGAATATCTAATAAGCTAGAGGATAAGCCCAAGACCAGAAGTGGTTTTCCCCCATTCTTCTTTTATTACCATCTTTCCAATAAGCCGCTGTCAGATCCTTGTAAAAACATATTCTTTGTCCTTCATCCCATCACCATTCCATTGCTATTCCTGGTAGGGGTAGTGTCATTGAAATGTGAAAAGACAGATAGTATAGAGATAGTCTTTGTTTTTATCATTTATATCATTTTATATGATACTCTTTGCTAAGATATGTTGATAAGGGATACTATATCTCACCTAAGGATGATCTTAAATAGCATTGTGGGGAATTAAAAGGAGGATGTTGAAATAAAATGATTGAACACAAATACATGTCATGTATCAGTGACAAAGTACTATCTTAAATGATGCTACTTTTTGTGGTTCTATCTTATGAAATTCATAAACCCCAGTTTCTTGAAAATATCCCATGCTTCAGATAAATGCCATTCAGTGCTTAATTGCCATTGGCAGTCACTAGGGATACCAGAGACATAGTGACACAAAGAATCAATTAGTAAGAATATTATGATGAAAATCCTTTATCATTAATTGCTTCAACAACAAATAAAACCAGAATTTGTTTTCTTCCAATGAGTGGTTTGAACATTTGCAAAGATTTCTCTCTTATTCATGTGCTGTGTGCCTTCAAAAGAACTCATTCATAGAGGAGCCCAGAAAACAAAAAATACCACAGAGAAGAATTTAAAACTACCTAGCAGAGAGAGTGTTGACTGGGTAAAACAGATAACTTTTTTTGTTTTCTCCATCCACATAGTTACGTTCTTTGCTTTTGTAGCTATATTAGAAAATATTTAGTGGAGTCATTCCATCTGTCCTTTGAAATGATTCTGAGTAGGGCCATCCAAACTATTCTGATCAGTGGGATATCAGTAAATATTAATAAAAAGAATCATGGTAAGTATATAAGCAATGAGGTTTAGTTTCTTTAGCTACTGATGCTTGGGTTGGCCATTTGAAGGCAGATGAAGAGAGGTAAGGAAGTACAGGCAAGAAACTAGACTTGTAAGCCCTGAGTGAAGGCCAACCTGACCATTTGACCTTGAACAGCTAGGGCAGTTCTCAGTAAACAGAAGAGAGCTGTTTGAGAGGTGTATTGTATGCACATGTGCATGCACGCACACACACACAGTCTACTTAAATATATATTAAAATTAAATAACAGAAGTAAATGGAAAGTCAAAAATAAAATGACCATTTCAAAGGCATAGGCAGATTATCTTTGAGTGGTTTCAGAGGCAATTCAACTGAAATTTATAACTGTTTGCATGATGGCATCAATAAAATACATGAAAAAATGATTGATGTTTACCTATTCCTCCTTCCTTCCAAAACCACACAATTCAAACTTAAATGAAAAATCTGAAACTATGTAATTTCTGAACAAAATGAGGAGGGAGTGTCTGAAATTCACTTAAACAAGAACGTGGCATCTGAAAAGAAAATTATAAAAAAAATAGTTGATGAGTGAATTCTGAATCAAAATTTATATTCAAATTTTTACTATTGTATACAGAACAAGGGCACTATTAAAAATGCAGTATCATAACCTATATACATATACACAAACAAACACACACACATATATATGAATATACCACAAATACGTATACAAAGACAAGCACGTACAAATTTGATTGTGTGTCTTCTATCTATCTGATGATTTCATTGGTTAATTAATAAAGAAGCTGCTTGGCCTGATAGGTTAGAACATAGGTGGGTGGAGTAGATAGAACAGGATGCTGGCAGTGAGGCAGATGCTTCAGGCAGTCACCATAGGCAATCGCCATGCCTCTCCTCAGTGTGACTTTTGCCATGAAGCCAGCCTCCAGGTCAGACATGCTGAATCTTTCCCGGTAAGCTACCACTTCATGGTGCTACATAGATTATTAGAATGGGTTAATGAGATGTGAGAATTAGACAATAAGAGGCTGGAACTAATGGGCCAGGCAGTGTTTAAATGAATACAGTTTGTGTGTTGTTATTTCTGGGGCTTAAGCTAGCCAGCCAGCCAGGAGCTGGGCGGGATGAAAAGCAGGCCTGCCTGCAGCTCCTTCTATACAAATTTACAAGTCAGTCTGATATTATCATCTCTTCACCTGTCTATAATCAATCATCTATCTCTCTATCTCTCCATCTCTTTATCTCTATCTATCTATCTATCTATCTATCATCTATCTATCTATCTATCATCTATCTACCTACCTATCTATCATCTATCTCTATCTATCATCTATCTATCTATCATGTATATATAATCTAATCTATGCAGTTTAAACCTCTGCTATGCACCCAGAAGCCTCTTGAGTCAACATGCAATAGAGACATTGAACATATCTCTACTTATTTCTTTACTATTCTTACAAAATGGAACTAGCTAAGTGGCTGTTAACAGATGCATTGATAACAATTATGTGACAAACATATCCAGTGGATTTTTATTTTACCATAATGGTCAACATTCAATGCTCACAGCACAGCACTATGTTTATACATGTGGTAGTTTCAGAGCAGAACCCCTTGAGGCAGAGTCACAGTCATATGTTGGATAACCTAAAGCTTTGATTCTAGCTTCTTTCATTTAGCACAGTGCATTGACTTCATCTCTTAACATTTTTGTTGTTGTTGTTTTAGTTTTTTGTTGTTTATTTTTTGTGTTGAGTCAGAGTTTCTCTGTGTAATAGCACTGACTGTCCTGGAACTCAGCTTTGTAGATGAGCCCCCCCTAGAACTCACAGAGATCTATCTTCCTGTGTCTCCTATGTGCTTGGATTAAAGTTGTGTGCCACCATGGCTAGTTCCATCTTTTTTTCTGTTCTACATGGTTTATCATTCCTAACAGAAAAAAGTTTGTTTCTATTTTGTGTCAATTAAGACTACAGCCATACTATAAAATTTGAATTAAAAGTGAACATTTTAGAAAAATGGATGGAACTGAATATCATTATATTGAAAATGCAATAATCCAAACTCAGAAAGGATAAATACTGTGTGTTTTATCTTAGGTGTGCATCTTCATTTTAAAAATGATCTTTAAAATATATAGCCTTTGTAATACTAACTTTATTTTTATGATTTAATTCAAAATCTCAAAAGATTACCCAAATTCCATGCTGCTCTTTTAATGGCTCATAGGCCAAAACACTGGAAGTTAAATACAGAGGGCAAAAAAATACCATTGATCGCACACACTACACCAAGACCTTGAATCATAGGAGGTAAAGGGAAAGTTGAGAAATAGAAGAAGAAAGCAAGGATTGTTGGGTGTCCCACATCTGCACAGAAGGAAATTGAGCAGACTATTTAATAGGTACAATTGGTCTTGGTTATATATTTTTTGTTACCGGTGCACTCTTACACAGATAATCACATCTGTGTTCTGTATATTAATTGACCCTGAGTGACTTTTGTTAAGTGGGTGTGTCAGCTCCAAACTTATGCCAAATTGTCTCAGAGTCAGTAGTCTGGCCATCTGAACTGTTGGATGCACATGGGGCTTACTGTTTGCTTCTTAATTCTTAAAATTCATGTTGAGTACAGTTTTTCAACAAGAGGAACATTGTTTCAGAAGGGTACATATGCTGACTTTGCCTTATTTATTCCTCACCTGTCACCGTCAGCCCATAGGGAGTAAATATACAATACAATAAAATGTCTATAGTCTACAAAATAAAAGAAACATACATTCTACTTGACCGTGTACACTTTCTATATCCCATTCCTTACAGGAAAGGGGAACTTTAAGAAGGAATATGGTTCATTCATGATACACTTTCTCTGGGAACTCTTTCCTGGACTACACACATCTTGGTCCAGTGCTCTGAAGCAGACATTTAGAAAATAGCATCATGACCAAAGAAACATGTACAAATGAGGGTGGCTAATGCAATATGTTTATTTAGATTCAGACTGCCTGCACATCCTACTGGTCCTCTCTCCTCACTTAAGGTCCATGTGCAAGATGAAAAGGAGAACCTATTTCCTAATGGGAAAGTACTAGCTCTGTTTTACTAGCAAAATGACATGTCTAATAACATTGAACTGTGAGGACAATGTATCAGAGAAGCTAACCCAGTTTTAGAAGAGTTGATTCTGTACACATATAGCTTCTACTTCAGATGTAATAAGATGAATGTTTGCTGTAAGGAGGGGGACATGAACAGACTGCAATCAAATCCATCAAACTACTGCATATTAGTGATAAGCTTAAGGGGAAAGTGATAGGAAGGGGAGTTGTTTGGTAGTCTGCTGGTCTCTTTCAATCACACATGTATTTCTTCCACTTTTCCACAGGATGATATATCTGCACCTCACAGAATTCAAAATCATACTGGTCATAAGAGTAGCTACTATGTCCAGTTAAATTATCAATTTCATCTTGTATAAAAAAGGCACATCATAGTGGGGAAGGACTGTAATCATGTATGTGCAAGATTTACAACAGACATATAATACAAGTTGGCAATTAATAGGAAATACCAGCTCTGAATAAGTAAGACTTTGGGAATTTTATTATATTCTCTGACATGATTCAGCAGTAGGCATGCTCTTCACACCCATCTTTGGACTACTAGGTATCTATTATTATAACCATATTACTATTTTAGTTCCTAAACATCTGATCTTCATACACAGAGAGAGTCAAATACACTACATGCCTTATATGCTTAATGCACAAGGCTGTTCTAAGCAGTTCAGGAAACAATCCACTCCTTCCCAAGGAGTAGAATTTATGCTGCTTTTTGCTTTTAATGGATCTGCAAGACAGACTCAAGTGGAGCCTGATGAGAACAGCCTGATGAGCGATTATTGGTGATTTGGCACTCAGCAGCTGCCTGCTGACAATGGCAGCTTGTCACTGCTCAGCTCTAACTCACTAAACTTTCATGGTCCCAAAGGAGAAACAATGAATGTAATTAATAAAGGGAACACAGGACCCAAGTAAAAAGAACACATAGTTGGGCAATTGGGCAAAAGAAAAAGAAATTATTTGTGTGTTGTAGTGAAGAGCTGCAGGCTGCATCCCACCACCCAGCTACTGCATGGCTAGCTTTACACGCAAAATAACAACACACAAATTGTATTCATTGAAACACTGCCTGGGCTCATTAGTTTCAGCCTTTTATTGTCTAATTCTCATATCTTGATTAACCCATTTCTAATAATCTGTGTAGCACCACATGGTGGTGTCTTACCAGAAAGATTCAGCATGTCTGACCTGGTGCCTGGCTTCATGGCGACTGTCCCAGAGAGGAGAGGCATGACGAATGACTAACTTCCCTTCTTCCCAGCATTCTGTTCTGTCTACTCCACCCACCTAAGGGCTGGCCTATCAAATGAGCCAAGGCAGTTTTTTTATTAACCAATGAAATAAACACAAACAGAAGACTCTCCCACATCATTTCCCCATTTTCTGTTTAAACAAAAAAAAAGAAGGCTTTAACTTTAACATAGCAAAATTACATATAACAAAACAGTTATCAAGCAAAAATTACAGTTACAATATTTAGATCTATTTTATCTTTATCATAACAAAGGAAAACAACTATAACTATCTATCTATTCTTCAACTCCATCAAAAACTCCAGAAGGATATATTACCTAGGTGAACAAGAAGTAAGCTTCTTCTAAAACTCTAGAAATCACAGAGACATCTCGTTGCCTGGACAGTCACCCAAAGTTCCTCTGTACCATTGGGGCATCCATCTTCGGCCTACAGGCCCATAGTATCCAGCAGACATTTCCATGAAGCACGAAATTTCAAAGGCAGTTCAGTCAGTATCTGCTGCGTCCTGCAGAATGTCTTGCAGACTCTTTCATGAATCAGGAACCCTGAAAGATCATCTCACCTTTAGGCAAATTCAGCAGTCCTCTCTTTGCGGGTTCTTTGTGTCCAGTTTATGCAATAGTCCAGGCAAGAGCAATTTTTTGCCCAAACGGCTATCAAACTCCATAAGGAGCCTCTTTGATGCCCATCTTTCTCTTGAGGTAGATTGGTGCTGCCAGGAGCAGACGTGTCTCATTGTCATGAAAATCCCTAAGTTATTGAAACATTTAAAATGCCATATTCTGTAGTCTTTGGAAGATATGAAGAATGTCTATCTAACTGAAATGTATCTCTACATATCTAGAAAATCTAACATGACTACAAGCTTGACTATTATCAATGATTATCCATTAACAACCTATATTGCCTAATTATACATTACATTTTTTAATGAACTACACAATCACAATACCTTAATCAGTATCAGAAATATATATACATATAACAAAATTGACCTTAAATTTAAATCACTAAAGCAAAATCCATATCAATGCAAATTATTCATATCTATATCATATTCTCCTTTAAATGTAAAAGAACACTTATAAACACTATTTGGGAATATGGGCATAGATATTTCTCTCCAAACTGCTTCCTACTGAATGGGGGCGCTGTTAGTTAGGTCTTTCATGGTCTTACCTGTCTCCTAGGTTCATCTTAGTCGGCAGTTGAGCAAAGTAAATTTTTTGAGGGTGTTCACAGCAACCTTTCAGGAGGGCATGGTCTAGCATACCATATTGGGATAGAAGTAATCCACAAAGTCTCATCCTCTGTGAAAACAAAAGAAACTCCTTTCCAAAGCATCATGTCCTTAGATTAAATTTTAAAGTCAAGGTATTTTCAAAATATCTATTCTGGAATAGTTTAGCAGCATTTATAAACAAATATCTTTTAGCAGCTGTTGCTCCTTCCTCAGCATTCAAACAATTCAAAGAAAGCATAATAGCATACAGTATCAAAACAAAAGATGTATTTTCCATCTTTGTGCAGCTTTATTTTAACCTCTATTTTGTTTATTTTTACTTTTATTTTTGAGACAGGTTCTCTGTATATCTTTGTCCTGGGATAACTGTGTAGACCGGGCTGTCCTTGAACTCACAGAGATCCGGCTGCCTCTGCCTCCCCAGTGCAGGCATTAAAGGTGTGCGCTACAAGACCTTGAACTCACAGAGAGCTGTCTGTCTCTGCCCCCCATGCATTGGGATTAAAGGTGTGTGCTACCACACCTTGAAGACACGGGAGGTCAATCTACCTCTGCCTACCAAGTGTTGGGATTAAAGGTGTGTACTACCACACCCAACTACTTTCTTTCTTCCTTTTTTACCCTAAAAACTTTAACCTTTAGCCTGAATATATTTTTAACACATTGTAAACCATTTATACGTTTTCTTCGACTATGAATCTTTCTTTTACTGTATATCTCTCTTTTGTGACCACGTGAGTCACATTTTACCAAACAATATTGGCAGGACTAAAGCCGTAACCTTGGCAGCTGGATCCAGCCCATTCCTTAGCTTTCCAGCAGAGTACCTCATGGCAGAGGTACCAGCTGTAGACATTTTTATTGCTACAACTATATGGCATTTTAAGGTACTTGCCAGCAAGCAAGCTGCAGCATTCTGCTCACAGACTACACTCAGTCAGACCACCTACCTGAAAGAGTCAGAGTTTGCCCTGGCAGGATGGCCCAGAAAGCTGGCATTTTAAAACAGCACAACTTTTTTCCTGCTACAGCTGAAAACTGAAAAGCATGCGTTCAGCTTTTCATCAAGACTGTTTAAGTGTTTTGTAGCAGGACCTCTTAAAAGAGCTGCAGGATTTTGCAGCTAAAGCTAAGTCATGAAGCCTTTCTTAGATGAGAGTGCTTGCTTGCCTCTTGCTAGCAGAGCCAGACCCAAGAAATTGCTGCTACCAAGAAAACATGCTTTACTCAATTCTTCCCCAAGCATTCTTAGGCTTTCTGTGGATTCAGTTATCCACATGGGCACCATTCTGTAGTGAGAGCTGCAGGCCACTTCCCACCACCCAGCTCCTGCACGGCTAGCTTTACACGTGAAATAACAACAAACAAATTGTATTCATTGAAACACTGCCTGACCCATTAGTTTCAGCCTCTTATTGTCTAATTCTTACATGTTGATTAACCCATTTCTAATAATCTGGGTAGCACCACATGGTGGTGTCTTACCAGGAAAGATTCAGCATGTCTGACCTGGTGGCTGGCTTCATGGTGACTCTCCCAGAGAGGAGAGGCATGGCGATTGCCCAGAGAGCAGAGGCATGATGAATGACTAACTTCCCTTCTTCTCAGCATTCTGTTCTGTCTACAGAACAGAATTTGATAGGGCTGGCCTATCAAATGGGCCAAGGCAGTTTCTATATTAACCAAGGAAATCAATGCAAACAGAAGACTCTCCCACATCAGTGTATATAAACAAAGAAAAATTGAAACACGAAATTTAAAGTGATGTAACAGAAGGCTTTCCATCCATACATCATGGACATATGGTGGCAGAGAGTGCTTGTTTTATCCCAGCTGACCAGACCTGAAATAATCACATACAACTATATTATTTGCAATGCTGTTTGGCCAATAGCTTAAGAATATTTCTAGCTAGCTTTTATAATTTT